>NC_080033.1:80466823-80667457 GCF_030020395.1 Manis pentadactyla
GTCCTGGTTCACTTTTTTCCTTTATGGACGCCCAGTTGTTCTAGTACCATTAGTTGAAAAGATTATTCTTTCCTCATTGAATTGCCTTGGTACCTTTGCAGGAAATCAATTGGCCATGTCTATGTGGATCTGTTTCTAGATGCTATTCTGTTCTGATTTTACTAGAAAAAATAATATTAAAGCACAGTGCCTCTCATGAAAACACTTTCATACTTTATCAGCTGACATGTTTATCTGGGAGACCACGGTCTATTGTTGCACAGTTGTAGTGTGCTTTAGCTGGAAGCATTAATAGCGGGGTCCAATTTAAATACTGCAACTTATGGAAACAAATGGTCAACATGGCCTAATGACTTTTGAGAATAAGGTGTAACAATCTGAAATATATTACCTTGCAGCTATTTTTGCATTTCTTCCTTATACAACTCCCAGCTCAATGACAACCTGACTCAAATGTGGGAAGTCACCTTCTGGTTTCAAATACAGGTCTCCCTGTCACTGTCCATTCCCAGGAGTATCTTAAATTTTCTTTGGTTATTCAAATGTCTGGAATTACTGTACCTCAGTGAATTTCTGTTTCTAGACCTTCATCAGATGTAGATAATCTCACGTTACACAACTTGTTTATTCCCACATTTCCATCTTGTGTGAGGGGATGCACACCGTGCTGTATGTAAGGAGAAAAGAGATAAAAAGGCACATACATTCTTGCGACCAGAAAACCATGTTATCCTGTCCATTTGGTCTTTATCAAATGCATAGACATATCGATTGTCTCATCGTTTTCTGCCTCCACCTCTTCTCTTTTTTATCGTGGGTGGTGTTGCCTAGCACTTCCTACTCTTTGTGTTTCCAAGACCAGTAGGAAAAAAAAAATACTGTATGTGTCAGGGAGTGGATACTTGAACTTTGTAATGAGTCATTAAAAAGCCACCGTATAGTAGTGCCATTATTCATAAAAGGAAGGATATTTAATCTCCAAATTATGAAGACTACCTCCGATTGGCATTGTACCTGAACCAGCCTTTGAGAACTGCCATTTAGACCCATGGGAAGGACACAGGGCTGAGTCAGACCCCCTCGAGATGAAACGGGGCTCTGTCACTTTCTTCCTCCCAATGTTTGCTCTCTGAGGTTTAGTGCTCTTATCTGATGAGTTTTAACTACACCACATTGCTAAACCAAAGCTGCTTACGATTTTTAAATGACAGTTTTCTCAGTTTGGGGCATGAGTTCAGTCTCATACACCCCGGAAAGGGGCGTGTCCGCTGGGGGACTGATGCTGCGAATGCCCTTCCCGGCAGCGGTGGCCCCTGGGGCGCAGGGCCCGGCACTCAGCACGGGCCTTTCGCCTGCTCTACCCACCGCTCCCCACTGCTCCCCACCTTTCTCTGCTCTTCCTCAAGTGCACACTTTCACACTCCCTCTTTCTTGAATCCTTTCAACTTTTCTTTTTTCATGTTGGCTTCCCCCTTTCATTCCCATAGTGAATAGAAACTCTTCACCAAATCCTTTATCAGACTGATAAGCTAGGAGAGGTGGGGCTGGCCCTCCCACAGAGGAAAGCCACCAGCGATGACAACGAGCTTAGAGGTTAGAAACAACTAGTGACAGCGTCCCCGAGAGCTCCCAGATGCCCGTGGAAGTCAGGACAGGATGGGTACTTGCTCGCTTGTCTTCCTCTGATTATATCTTGTTCTCAGGTATCAGCAATTGCATAAATACTTGTGGTAGATAGACCTATGGCCCTTGAAGATGTCCACTTAGTCCCCAGCCCTCTGCATATGCTGCCTGGCATGGTGAAGGGGAACTAAGGTTGGCAGCCAATCAGCTGCCCTTGAGCCGAGAGAGTATCCTGGGTTGCCCAGGTTGGCTCAGGAAATCACAAGGTCCTGCTAAGGGAAGGAGGCAGCGGGAGGGAGTCCAGGGGGCTGGGCTGTGGCAGCAGGGCGGAGGGTGCAGCTGGCTGTGAGGGTGGGGGGCCCCGAGCTGAGGAAAACGGGCGCCTCCAAGAGCAGGAAAGGCCTGGGATCGGGTCCTCCCTGGAGCCTCCAGAGGGAACCAGCCCTGCCCGCACCTCGATTTTAGCCCCTTGAGACCCGTGTCGGACTTCTGGCCTCCAGACCGTAGGGTGATGAATGTGTGCTGGTTTAAGCCACTGTGTTTTTTGTAATTTGTTATAGCAGCCATAGAAAACTAATACCTTCTCATTGTGCACCCGCTCTGTTTAATAGAATGGCAACAAAATGTCACTGCCGACTGATGTCTGTTTTCTCTTGGACTAGTGTGAGAGTTTACTCATCATCTTTTCTTTTTTTTTTTTTTTAACTCAACTGTTTTTACTTCAATTATTGTTTTTCCCTCACCATCTTAAAGAGTTTTTTAAAATTAGAAAACAACTGTAGTGGGACTTGTTGAACACAATCTGGGGTTGTGAGCTTCTCCCTTATGAACAGATTTCTGCAGGATGGATTGTGCCCACCTAAAGCCAGGTGATAACATGCCACATGTCAAAGGATTTCTTTTTAGACGTCACTACTATTCACCTAATACTGGTGAATTCACTGTCAACTAAAAGATAATTGTGTGCATTCCATTTCTGAATGTTGAATTGGAACTAATTTTGTCTCAATATAAAAGTTTTCTAAATGTCAAACTGTTAAAAAACAAACTGCTTTTTGAGATAGCAAATTTCTTATTTCTGGGATAATTCAAAGAAACCGTCAAGGGTGTTACGGAGGGGATTCCTGCAAAGGGTGGGAAGTTATGTGAGGTCACCCCTGTGGTCCTTTCCAACACAAGGAGGGGATGACTTCATGGTCTGCAAGAACCTGGAGCGGCTTGGCCTTCTCCTTCGTGTGGCTCTGATGGCCCAGCCCCCACGCCAGCTGCTCAGTCTCCCGAAGAAGCAGATTTGTGGAATTAAGAGTGGGAAGTGTCTTTAGAAAGTTGACCCGTTCCCTTTGCTAAGGGGAGCTGACTGGTCCGAGGTCTCCCGGCTAGTCGATGACAACGGGCTTTCTGGCGGCTTGACCCTCGGCTCGGTCTCCGCATGCGGCCAGGCTTCCAGCCACACTAGCTGTTCCCTCGCCAGCCAGCAGGCTCACTTTCTGGGCCGGGTAAGGCACAGGGGCCCCGCTCCCTTCCCTCCCTGATCGGTATCGATCCACAGAGGGGCTTGCTGCTGACTTTGGCCTGGTACCAATTCTTTCAACCCCCATTTCTGATGGCGAGGTGGGCGTGTGCTGGGAGACCGTCCAGGTGAGCTGCCTGGGTGGCACCCAGGAAGTGCTCTCTGCCTCAGAGCCCACATTTCCTAGGTGGCGAGCTTAGGAAACTGCACAGATGCCCACGAAGGGAGCAGGACAGCACAAGGAGCTGGTTGGCTGGACTGGCACGATGGGGAGTGATCTGCTTTCCTTCTGTTTGCATTTCCAGTATTGCTGAGTGATGAATTCTTCATTACTGGAAAACTGCTGTGAGAAATGTAGCCCAGTAAGTGCAGCCAGGCCCTGCTCCTTATCTTTCTGTGAAAAACGACACTTGAGAACAAGAGGCTGAGCAGCTGTTTCACGTCCTGTATGTGGGAAGGGTTTAGAAAATAAAAGTGGAATTACTTAATATTGTTTTCGCAGCATTAGTCATCATAATTAGAAAAGGGAAGTCAGATATATGAACGGTGGAAAAGGGAGGTCACTATTTGTGGGTGATGTAAGCATCCGAGTCATCATATTAATTAATGACATTAGCAGCAATCGGGGAGGTCAGTGAAGATGGCTGATTATAAAACATGTGTTCAGAAATCTACATTTTCCTTTTAAACCAATAACGATAATTCAAAAATTGTAATCGATAAAATAGAAATTTCATTCACAGTAACAACAAAATGCATTATAACAGGAAAATTTCACAAAAAATGTGCAGGACCCAAAGTAAAAAAAAAAAAAAAAGAAAATCAAAGATTCTATCAAAAGGCATACAAGATGACTTTTTCTTGAATAGAAAGACTTACTACTGAAAATATGTCAATTCTCCATAAATTGTCTATAATTTGATACAGTTCCAAGCAAATTACCCATGAGCATTTTTTAAAAAACACACAATTATTTTAAGATTTATCTATAAGATGACACATGGGGAAATGTGCGTGTTTTGTCAGCTTCTACAAAATTTATTTTAAAATTTATACAAAAGTCGAATTTACTTTTTACATTACAAAAAATTAACATTTTACATTACAAAAAAGAAGTAGCATTCGTTTTTTTTTTTTTTGCGAATAGGTCTTTATGTTTTGACAAATACATGGAGTTGGGCAACCACTCCACATCAGGGTACAGAACAGGCGCATCCCGCCAAGTTCCCTGAGCCCCCCGTTTGTGGTGAGACCCCACCCACCACCCCCAATCCGAGGCAGCCACAGACCTTTGCTCTCTCCCTCTCATTTTGCATGTCAAGGACATGTAAGTGGACTCATACAGAATGTAACCTCTTATATCTGGCTTCCTTCACTTAATGTATCTGAGATCCATCCATGTTGTGGGTAATCAATAGTTTGTTTCACACCATTGTATGGAAACAAACATACCACAGTTTATCTAGTTATCCACTGAAGGACATTGAAGTTGTTTCTGAGTTTTAGCAACGATGAACAAAGCTGCTGTTGAGTTTTGTGTACAGGCTTTTGGGAAGATGTAGTTTTCTGCTCTGTAGGGTGAAACTGGGTGTATTTGCCTTATTCCTGAATTTAGGGGCAAAGCATGCTCTTTTCAACATTGAGTATAATGTTCGCTGTGGGTTTGGCAGATAGATGTCCTTTATCAGGTTGGAGAGATTTCCTTATATCCCTAATGCTAAGGGTTTTTTTTTTTGGTGTGTCATAAATGGATGTTAGATTTAGTCAAATGCATTTCCTGCAGCCATTGAGAGAATAATGTGGTTTTTATTCTTGAGTCTGTGAATACAGGGATTTGTACTGGTTGATTTTCTAATGTTGGTTCCACCTGGCATTCCAGGGATAAACTCCACCTGGTGACCGTGTGTTCTTACTGCCGCCTGTGACTGGCTAGTACTTCGTTGAGGGCTTCTGCATCTGTGTTTGTGAGGTACTGGTCTGTAGTTCTTCCTTTCTAGTGTAGATTTTCTCTGGTTTTGGTAGTAGGTAATGCTGGCTGCACAGGATGGCTTGAGGAATGTTCCTTCATCTTTTATTTTCTGGAAGAAACTTATAATTTGTATTATTTCTTTATTAAATGTTTTGTAAAACCATCAGGTTTGGGGTTTCTTTCTTAGGAGGTTTTTAAAAACTACAAACTCACTTTCTTTAATAGATGATTATTTAGGTTATCTATTTCTTCTTGAGTGAGTTTTGGTCTTCTGTGTCCTTGAAAGAATTGGACAATTTCATCCAAGTTGTCATATTTATCAGAGAATTGCTTATAATATGGCTTTGTTCTCCTTTTAATGTCTCTGGGATCTGTATGATATCCCTTATTTTGGTAATTTTTGTCTTTCCTCTTTCTTTTTTTTTTTTTTTTTGGTGAGTCTGGGCCGAGGTTTAACAATTTCCTTGATAGTTTTCAAAGAACCAGCTTTTGGTTTTATTGATATGATCTATTATTTTTCTGATTTTAATTTAATTCATACATGCACCTGTCTTTATTATCTTTGTTATTTCCTTCCTTTGCTTGCATTGGGTTTAATTTGCTCCTCTTTTTTTTTTCTAGTTTCTTAAGGTGAAAGGTTAGGTTGTTTATCTGGGAACTGTCTTCTTTTCTAATATAAGCATTTGTCTCTAAACTTCCCTCTAAACACTGCTTTCCTGGCATCCCACAAATTTTGATGAGTTGTATTTTCATTTTCATTCCATTAAAAATATTTTATAATTTCCCTTGTGACTTACTTTTTGACCCAGGGATTATTTAGATGTATGTTGTTTAATTCCCAAATATTTGGGGGGATTTTCTAAATATCTTTCTGCCATTAATTTGTATTTCATTCTGTTATGGTCAGAGAACCTACTTTGTATGATTTCAATGACTTTAAACTTTTTAAGGTTTGTATTGTGACTCAGGATATGATATGGTCTATTCTGATGAAAGTCCATGTATACTTGAAAAGAAACTATACTCTGTTGTTGGTTGGAGTGCCCTATAAATGTTAATTGGGTCAAGTTGGTTGCTAGTGTTCTTCAGGTCTTCTATATTCTTGGTGGCTTCTTGACCCCCCTATTGTCATGTATCATTCCTCTTTCTCCTTGGTAATTTTCTTTGTTGCGAAGCTATTTTGTCTGATGTTAACAGAGTCAATCTAGCTTTCTTTCTTTCTTTGGTAAATAGTTTTATTGAGCAGTAGTTCATACTCCATAAAATTCATTTAAAGTATACAATTCAGTGTTTTAAATATATTCACTGGGTGTGAAGACATCCCAAACTCAAGTTTGTAACAGTTTTGTACCCCCAAAAGGAATTCTGTACCCATTAACAATCAATACCCATTCTCCTCCTAGCCCCTGTGAACCCTACATAACTGCTAATTTACTTACTATTTTACCCTTCAAGTAAAAGTAAACGTATGATATAGATATTCCCGCACTTCCCCTCCTGTATGCTGTACTTGTCAGAAGTATTGTATCTACATACATCGAAAACCCTGTCAGAAAATGTTAAACTTTTTCCTTTCAACAGTCATTCATTGTTGAAGGAACTTAAGAAGATGATTTATTATATTTACCATTCTGTTGCTCTTCCCTTATTCCTGAAGTTCCAGGTTTCCCTCTGTCACCATTTTCTGTCACCTTAATAACTTTCTTAGTGTTTCTTTTATTGTAGGTTTTATTGGCTGAAAATTCTATTTTCACTTCACTTGAGAATATCTTTATTTCACTCTTATTTCTGAAGGGTATTTTTACTGGACATAGACTTATAGGTAATAGCTATGTTCTTTTAGCACTTAAAAAATGTTCTACTGTCTTCTGGCATCCAATGTATCTGATGAGAAATCTTCAATATTTTAGATCATTGTTCTCTTGTATATAATGTATGCCTTCTCTCTGGGTGCTTCAATAATTTTTTCCTTTATCTTTGGTTTTCAGCAGTATAATTATGATATGCCAGGCTGTGGATTTCTTTGGGTTTATCTTCTTTAGGACTTATTGTACTTCTTGAGTCTGTAAATTTGTATCTTTCACCAAATTTGGGCAGTTTTCCACTATTATTTCTTTGAATACTTTTTCTTCACCCATTTCTTTCTCTTGTCCTCCTGGGACTTAACTGACATGGATGTTAGACCATTTGATATTGTCCCCTGAAGGCTCTGTGCATTTTAAAAATCCTTTTTTCTCTCTGCCGTTCAGATTAGATCATCCCTATTGATCTATTCTAAAGCTCACTGATTGTTTCCTTTATTTAATCTATTCTGTAATTGAGCTATGAGTTATTTCTGTTATTGAATTTTTTCGTTTTAAAAGTTCTATTCAACTATTTTTTATGGTTTCTATTTTTTTTTTTTTTTTATTAATAATTATTTTTTTTTTATTGAAGGGTAGTTGACACACAGTATTACATTACATGAGTTTCAAGTGTACAACACAGTGGTAGAACATTTATATACATAATTCTAGGTTCCAGCTATCACCCTACCAGGCTGTTACAATATCTTGACTATATTCCTTATGCTATACATTACATCCCGGTTACTAATTTATTTTACCATTGGAAGTCTGTCCTTTTTTTTTTTTTTTTTTTTTTTTTTTTTGTGAGGGCATCTCTCATATTTATTGATCAAATGGTTGTTAACGACAATAAAATTCTGTATAGGGGAGTCAATGCTCAATGCACAATCATTATTCCACCCCAAGCCTAATTTTTGTCAGTCTCCAATCTTCTGAGGCATAACAAACAAGTTTTTACATGTAGAACAAATTCTTACATAATGAATAAGTTACATAGTGAACAGTACAAGGGCAGTCATCACAGAAACTTTCGGTTTTGCTCATGCATTATGAACTATAAACAGTCAGTTCAAATATGAATACTCATTTGGTTTTTATACTTGATTTATATGTGGATACCACATTTCTCTCTTTATTATTATTATTTTTAATAAAATGCTGAAGTGGTAGGTAGATACAAGATAAAGGTAGAAAACATAGTTTAGTGTTGTAAGAGAGCACATGTAGATGATCAGGTGTGTGCCTGTAGACTATGTGTTAATCCAAGCTAGACCAGGGCAATAAAACATCCACGTATGCAGAAGATTTCTCTCAGAACGGGGGGGTGAGGTTCTAAGCCTCACCTCTGTTGATCCCCAATTTCTCACCTGATGGCCCCCCTGCGACTGTGCCTGTCTTAGGTTGTTCCTCCCTTGAGGAATCTTACCCGTCTCTGGCTAACCAGTCATCTTCCGGGGCCATACAGGGAAATGTGAAGTTGGTAAGTGAGAGAGAAGCCTTATTGTTTGAAAAGGTTAGCTTTTTACTTCTTTGCACATTTATGCCCTGTGGCTTCTATGCCCAGCATTTGTCTTGAGGTATCTTTACCACTTGGAAGAATTATGATACTCGGTAAATTTGATATGAGGCACGAATTCTATTTAAGGGTTGTAATTAGGAAGGAAGAAGAAAAGCTATAGAAGTAGCAGGCGGAAGAAAACATGGGAAGATTGATTATTTCTTTGATATATCTTCTTGTAGAGTAACTTCAGCATGTATAGGTTTTAAGCTACTACTTAAATTGCACACACACATTAACATAATAGGAGTATAGTTACATAACCAAAGCATATCTGTAATTACCAGCCATCTGCAGTGAAACCAAGAAAACCAGTTAGGCACCTTAGGCATTTGTGAAAACTTATCTATGATATGGTGGATATTGTCCAAATGAACTTGAACAGTCTGAGAGAAATCAGACAAATTAAAACAACCCATTCCTGGGGACTGTTCACATGCCATATGTTCTTTTAACAATAAATAGTTTGTAGTTGTAAGACTTTGGAGCGCTACAATTTGCACTTCTCCAAATTCTTGGTTGAGTTCCAACAGTATAGATCCAGTCCAATTTTGTTGTTTTACTGTATGCACAGGCCAGCTTAGATATCTCCTTCCTCATTCCCATGGCAAGTCCAGGAACTGGTGGGATGAGTGCATCTACAGCTGTAGCAGTGCGTGGATCTTTGTTGGGGTTTTTTGATGATCATCTTCTGGCATGAGTCTTCCAGAGGGTGCAGATGTTGGAAGTTCTTTTTCATATCGTATCTTAGTTCATTTTCGGGGTAGCCCAATTAGGCTTTGATCCTCTGTATAAACACAAACAGACCCTTTGCCTACACTTTTATATGCCCTTTATACCCTTGTGTAGAACTCGTTGGAGGTTACCACACAGGAACTGCCCTTTTTTTTTTGCTATCACTAATCTACACTTACATGACGAATATTATGTTTACTAGGCTCTCCCCTATACCAGGTCTCCCCTATAAACCCCTTTACAGTCACTGTCCATCAGCATAGCAAAATGTTGTAGAATCACTACTTGCCTTCTCTGTGTTGTACAGCCCTCCCTTTTCTCCTACCCTCCATGCATGTTAATCTTAATACCCCCTTACTTCTCCCCCCCTTATCCCTCCCTACCCACCCATCCTCCCCAGTCCCTTTCCCTTTGGTACCTGTTAGTCCATTCTTGAGTTCTGTGATTCTGCTGCTGTTTTGTTCCTTCAGTTTTTCCTTTGTTCTTATATTCCACAGATAAGTGAAATCATTTGGTATTTCTCTTTCTCCACTTGGCTTGTTTCACTGAGCATAATACCCTCCAGCTCCATCCATGTTGCTGCAAATGATTGGATTTGCCCTTTTCTTATAGCTGAGTAGTATTCCATTGTGTATATGTACCACATCTTCTTTATCCATTCATCTATTGATGGACATTTAGGTTGCTTCCAATTCTTGGCTATTGTAAATAGTGCTGCAATAAACATAGGGGTGCATCTGTCTTTCTCAAACTTGATTGCTGCATTCTTAGGGTAAATTCCTAGGAGTGGAATTTCTGGGTCAAATGGTAAGTCTGTTTTGAGCATTTTGATGTACCTCCATACTGCTTTCCACAATGGTTGAACTAACTTACATTCCCACCAGCAGTGTAGGAGGGTTCCCCTTTCTCCACAGCCTCGCCAACATTTGTTGTTTGTCTTTTGGATGGCAGCCATCCTTACTGGTGTGAGGTGATACCTCATTGTAGTTTTAATTTGCATTTCTCTGATAATTAGCGATGTGGAGCATCTTTTCATGTGTCTGTTGGCCATCTGTATTTCTTTTTTGGAGAACTGTCTGTTCAGTTCCTCTGCCCATTTTTTAATTGGGTTATTTGTTTTTTGTTTGTTGAGGCGTGAGAGCTCCTTATATATTCTGGACGTCAAGCCTTTATCGGATGTGTCATTTTCAAATATATTCTCCCATACTGTAGGGATCCTTCTTGTTCTATTGATGGTGTCTTTTGCTGTACAGAAGCTTTTCAGCTTAATATAGTCCCACTTACTCATTTTTGCTGTTGTTTTCCTTGCCCGGGGAGATATGTTCAAGAAGAGGTCACTCATGTTTATGTCTAAGAGGTTTTCGCCTATGTTTTCTTCCAGGAGTTTAATGGTTTCATGGCTTACATTCAGGTCTTTGATCCATTTTGAGTTTACTTTTGTATATGGGGTTAGACAATGGTCCAGTTTCATTCTCCTACATGTAGCTGTCCAGTTTTGCCAGCACCACCTGTTGAAGAGACTGTCATTTCGCCATTGTATGTCCATGGCTCCTTTATCAAATATTAATTGACCATATATGTCTGGGTTAATGTCTGGATTCTCTAGTCTGTTCCATTGGTCTGTGGCTCTGCTCTTGTGCCAGTACCAAATTGTCTTGATTACTATGGCTTTATAGTAGAGCTTGAAGTTGGGGAGTGAGATCCCCCCTACTTTATTCTTCTTTCTCAGGATTGCTTTGGCTATTCGGGGTCTTTGGTGTTTCCATATGAATTTTTGAATTATTTGTTCCAGTTCATTGAAGAATGTTGCTGGTAGTTTCATAGGGATTGCATCAAATCTGTATATTGCTTTGGGCAGGATGGCCATTTTAACGATATTAATTCTTCCTAGCCACGAGCATGGGATGAGTTTCCATCTGTTAGTGTCCCCTTTAATTTCTCTTAAGAGTGACTTGTAGTTTTCAGAGTATAAGTCTTTCACTTCTTTGGTTAGGTTTATTCCTAGGTATTTTATTTTTTTTGATGCAATTGTGAATGGAGTTGTTTTCCTGATTTCTCTCTCTGTTGGTTCATTGTTAGTATATAGGAAAGCCACAGATTTCTGTGTGTTGATTTTGTATCCTGCAACTTTGCTGTATTCCGATATCAGTTCTAGTAGTTTTGGGGTGGAGTCTTTAGGGTTTTTTATGTACAGTATCATGTCATCTGCAAATAGTGACAGTTTAACTTCTTCTTTACCAATCTGGATTCCTTGTATTTCTTTATTTTGTCTGATTGCCGTGGCTAGGACCTCCAGTACTATGTTAAATAACAGTGGAGAGAGTGGGCATCCCTGTCTAGTTCCCGATCTCAGAGGAAATGCTTTCAGCTTCTCGCTGTTCAATATAATGTTGGCTGTGGGTTTATCATAGATGGCCTTTATTATGTTGAGGTACTTGCCCTCTATTCCCATTTTGCTGAGAGTTTTTAACATGAATGGATGTTGAACTTTGTCAAATGCTTTTTCAGCATCTATTGAGATGATCATGTGGTTTTTGTCTTTCTTTTTGTTGATGTGGTGGATGATGTTGATGGACTTTCGAATGTTGTACCATCCTTGCATCCCTGGAATGAATCCCACTTGGTCATGGTGTATGATCCTTTTGATGTATTTTTGAATTCGGTTTGCTAATATTTTGTTGAGTATTTTTGCATCTACGTTCATCAGGGATATTGGTCTGTAGTTTTCTTTTTTGGTGGGGTCTTTGCCTGGTTTTGGTATTAGGGTGATGTTAGCTTCATAGAATGAGTTTGGGAGTATCCCCTCCTCCTCTATTTTTTGGAAGACTTTAAGGAGAATGGGTATTATGTCTTCCCTGTATGTCTGATAAAATTCCGAGGTAAATCCATCTGGCCCGGGGGTTTTGTTCTTTGGTAGTTTTTTGATTACCTCTTCAATTTCATTGCTGGTAATTGGTCTGTTTAGATTTTCTGTTTCTTCCTGGGTCAATCTTGGAAGGTTATATTTTTCTAGGAAGTTGTCCATTTCTCCTAGGTTTCCCAGCTTGTTAGCATATAGGTTTTCATAGTATTCTCCAATAATTCTTTGCATTTCTGTGGGGTCCGTCGTGATTTTTCCTTTCTCGTTTCTGATACTGTTGATTTGTGTTGACTCTCTTTTCTTCTTAATAAGTCTGGCTAGAGGCTTATCTATTTTGTTTATTTTCTCGAAGAACCAGCTCTTGGTTTCATTGATTTTTGCAATTGTTTTATTCTTCTCAATTTTATTTATTTCTTCTCTGATCTTTATTATGTCCCTCCTTCTGCTGACCTTAGGCCTCATCTGTTCTTCTTTTTCCAATTTCGATAATTGTGACATTAGACCATTCATTTGGGATTGCTCTTCCTTTTTTAAATATGCTTGGATTGCTATATACTTTCCTCTTAAGACTGCTTTTGCTGTGTCCCACAGAAGTTGGGGCTTAGTGTTGTTGTTGTCATTTGTTTCCATATATTGCTGGATCTCCATTTTGATTTGGTCATTGATCCATTGATTATTTAGGAGCGTGTTGTTAAGCCTCCATGTGTTCGTGAGCCTCTTTGCTTTCTTTGTACAGTTTATTTCTAGTTTTATGCCTTTGTGGTCTGAAAAGTTGGTTGGTAGGATTTCAATCTTTTGGAATTTTCTGAGGCTCTTTTTGTGGCCTAGTATGTGGTCTATTCTGGAGAATGTTCCATGTGCACTTGAGAAGAATGTATATCCCGCTGCTTTTGGATGTAGAGTTCTATAGATGTCTATTAGGTCCATCTGCTCTACTGTGTTGTTCAGTGCTTCCGTGTCCTTACTTATTTTCTGCCCAGTGGATCTATCCTTTGGGGTGAGTGGTGTGTTGAAGTCTCCTAGAATGAATGCATTGCAGTCTATATCCCCCTTTAGTTCTGTTAGTATTTGTTTCACATATGCTGGTGCTCCTGTGTTGGGTGCATATATATTTAGAATGGTTATATCCTCTTGTTTGACTGAGCCCTTTATCATTATGTAGTGTCCTTCTTTATCTCTTGTTACTTTCTTTGTTTTGAAGTCTATTTTGTCTGATATTAGTACTGCAACCCCTGCTTTCTTCTCACTGTTGTTTGCTTGAAATATGTTTTTCCATCCCTTGACTTTTAGTCTGTACATGTCTTTGGGTTTGAGGTGAGTTTCTTGTAAGCAGCATATAGATGGGTCTTGCTTTTTTATCCATTCTGTTACTCTGTGTCTTTTGATTGGTGCATTCAACCCATTAACATTTAGGGTGACTATTGAAAGATATGTACTTATTGCTATTGCAGGCTTTAAATTCGTGGTTACCAAAGGTTCAAGGTTAGCCTCTTTAGTATCTTACTGCCTAACTTAGCTCGCTTATTGAGCTGTTATATACACTGTCTGGAGATTCTTTTCTTCTCTCCCTTCTTGTTCCTCCTCCTCGATTCTTCATATGTTGGGTGTTTTGTGCTGTGCTCTTTCTAGGAGTGCTCCCATCTAGAGCAGTCCCTGTAAGATGTTCTGTAGAGGTGGTTTGTGGAAAGCAAATTCCCTCAGCTTTTGTTTGTCTGGGAATTGTTTAATCCCACCATCATATTTGAATGATAGTCGTGCTGGATACAGTATCCTTGGTTCAAGGCCCTTCTGTTTCATTGTATTAAATATATCATGCCATTCTCTTCTGGCCTGTAGGGTTTCTGTTGAGAAATCTGACGTTAGCCTGATGGGTTTCCCTTTATAGGTGACCTTTTTCTCTCTAGCTGCCTTTAACACTCTTTCCTTGTCCTTGATCTTTGCCATTTTAATTATTATGTGTCTTGGTGTTGCCCTTCTTGGATCCTTTCTGTTGGGGGTTCTGTGTATTTCCGTGGTCTGTTTGATTACTTCCTCCCCCAGTGTGGGGAAGTTTTCAGCAATTATTTCTTCTAAGATACTTTCCATCTCTTTGCCTCTCTCTTCTTCTTCTGGGACCCCTATAATACGGATATTGCTCCTTTTAGATTGGTCACACAGTTCTCTTAATATTGTTTCATTCCTGGAGATCCTTTTGTCTCTCTCTATGTCAGCTTCCATGCGTTCCTGTTCTCTGATTTCAATTCCATCAATGGCCTCTTGCATTCTATCCATTCTGCTTATAAACCCTTCCAGAGTTTGTTTCATTTCTGCGATCTCCTTTCTGGCATCTGTGATCTCTTTCCGGACTTCATCCCATTTCTCTTGCGTATTTCTCTGCATCTCTGTCAGCATGTTTATGATTCTTATTTTGAATTCTTTGTCAGGAAGACTGGTTAGGTCTGTCTCCTTCTCTGGTGTTGTCTCTGTGATCTTTGTCTGCCTGTAGCTTTGCCTTTTCATGGTGATAGGAATAGTCTGCAGAACTGGGACGAGTGACGGCTGGAAGGACTTCCCTTCTTGTTGGTTTGTGGCCCTCCTCTCCTGGGAGAACAGCGGCCTCTAGTGGCTTGTGCTGCGCAGCTGCGCGCAGACAGGGTTTCTGCTTCCTGCCCGGCTGCTATGGAGTTAATCTCCGCTGTTGCTGTGGGCGTGGCCTGGCTCGGGCAGCTACTCCAAAATGGTGGAGTCGCGTTGGAGCAGGAGCTGCTGGGAGGCTATTTATCTCCGTAAGGGGCCTCCCTGCTCCCTGCAGCCCAGGGGTTAGGGTGCCCAGAGGTCCCGGATTCCCTACCTCTGGATTAAGTGGCCTGCCCTGCCCCTTTAAGACTTCCAAAAAGCACCCGCCAAAACAAAACAACGACCACAGAAAAAAAAAAAAGAAAAAAAAAATTTTTTTAATTAAAAAAAAAAAAAAATTTTTATTTAAAAAAAAAAAAAAAGGTGGTCGTTCTTTTTTCTTTATTCTCCGGTGCCAGCCTCAGGCCTCTGCTCACCGGTCTTTCTGCCCTGTTTCCCTAATATTGGGGTCCCTGTCCCTTTAAGACTTCCAAACAGCGCTCGCCAAAACAAAGCAGCAAAAAAGCAAAAAAAAAAAAATGGTCGCGCGCTTTTCTTATGTCCTCTGTCGCCCAGCCTCCAGTGCCTGCTCACTGTTCTTGCTGCCCTGTTTTCCCAGTATCGAGGGCCCTACCCTCTGGCCCGGATGGCTGGGGCTGGGTGTTCGGCAGCCCTGGGCTCCGTCTCCCTCCCGCTCTGCCTGCTCTTCTCCCGCTGGGAGCTGGGGGGAGGGGCGCTCGGCTCCCGCGGGGCCGGGGCTTGTATCTTACCCCCTTCGCGAGGCGCTGGGTTCTCTCAGGTGCGGATGTGGTCTGGATATTGTCCTGTGTCCTCTGGTCTTTATTCTAGGAAGGGTTGTCTTTGTTATATTTTCATAGATATATGTTGTTTTGGGAGGAGATTTCCGCTGCTCTACTCACGCCGCCATCTTCCGCCCCACCTGGTTTCTATTTTTTTGCTGAGAACTTCTCTCTGAGCATCCTGAATGCTGTGAGCATTCACCCTTACTTCACGGAGCATGATTCTAATAGCTGTTTTAAAAGGCTGTGGTAATTCCAACATCTGTGTCATCTTGGGTTTGCGAGTTGTTGAGATTTTCTTGATCCTTTGTGTGTCAAGTAATTTTGGATGTGTCCTGTACATTTTGAATATTATGTTATGAAGCTTTTGTTTCTGCTAAATTTCTCTGAAGAATTTTTCTTTTTCTGTTTTAGCAGGTTATCAATCTGGTTAAATTCAGACTGCAAAGTACTGGCTTACCTTCTGTGGGCTGTGGTTCTAAAGTCTGCTTAGTTTTCAAAGCCTGTTTAGTAATAACCTTGTCTCTCCACATGTACACCACCCAGTGGCCAGTCTGGGACATGGGTGGTGGGCTACACTATGGTTCAGTTTTCAAAACCTTTTCTGTGTGACTTTAGGTCAATTATACACATCTGTTTATCTATCTATCTATCTATCTATCTATCTATCTATCTATCTATCTATCTATCTATCTATCTATCCTTCTAATCTATCTAGCTAAGCTACCTAAATATATCCATTAGAATAGCAAGGGGTTTGAAAAATGTTAACCACATGTTGATGATGTTTAACTGGGTGGTTGAATTTTGGGGAAATTTTACTTTTTCCCTTAGGCTTTACTACATTGTGGAAATTTCCTATAAGTATCTTTTATCTTTGTATAAAGTAAAGCCAATTTTAGTAGGGAGCTACCCTAAAGTAAATCAATAGTGCAGAGCAGGGAAACAAAGGAATAAGTAAATGAAAACAAGCAATTTACAGAATCACATAGAAATGATCTTTATAGTCTCTTGCAACTCCTCAAAAAATTTTAATAGAAAATGCTAACCCTTAATTCTCCAACAAAGGGGAATGTAGGTTTATTTTATTTAATTTATTTTTTTCTTCATAAGTTCAAGGAAATAACAATTTCACTTTTTCACCATCCTACATTCCTTGGTTAGCTGCTGACTCAACATTTCAGAATTGGAAAGGTTTCATTTTCATAAGGTCAATAGGTATCATTTAAAGAGTACAGCTATTTTTTCCTGTTGCTGAAAATGTTTAAAATAATTTCAGTGTGGTTAAATACACAGAACATAAAATTTACCATTTTAACCATTTTTAAGTGCACTTCAGTGGTGGTGTAAAGTACATTCGCAGTCATGCCACCGTCACCACCATCCATCTCCAGAACTTTCTCACCTTCCCAGCTGAAACTCTGTCCTCGTCCAACATTCCCTCTGCAGTCTCCTCCCTGGGCCCTCGTAGCCTCTGTTCTACTTTCTGGCCCCAGGAATCTGCCTTTTGCTTCTACCTCATGTGAGTGGAGCCGTGCAGTATTTGTCCTTCCCTGTCTGGTTTCTTTCACTTAACATGATGTCCTCATGGTTCATCCATGTTGTAGCATGAGTCGAATTTCATGAATTTTTAAGGTTGAATAATGTTCCCGTGTATGGAGAGCCCACAGTTTGTTCACCCATTCGTCCATCGATGGACATTTGAATTGTTTCCACCTTTTGCTAGTGTCAACTATGCTGCAAGGGACACTTGTATACAAATCTGACAATGAATTTTTAAAAAGCATAAATCCACGAAAGACGCATGTTTGGGGGAATGGAGAAGGGAGGAGTGGGTCTGGGGAATTCAAACACTCTTTTCTATTTCTATGCAGAGGTTGGACTCAGGCATAGGCACCCAAAGTTAGCCATATAAGATGCTGGCAGGGGAAAAAAATCTTGATAGAAATTAAAATATGCAAAAGCTCAATGCCGCAGCTATGATTTTCATAAACAAAGAATTTTGGTTCACTTCCAACGTGAGAAAATTTATCAAATTTGTTAGAAGTTTTTCTTTTCCCGACCCACAGTCACCCCTGTTAGCTCACGTGACTCAGAAGGAAGCACATTCTCCCGGGTCACACTCAGCTTATCCTGGGATGTGAGGGAAGGAGCCTAGTTCCTTAATGGACCTGCAGTCCATGTCAGCAAGGTCAGCATCTTTAGAGCAAGATTTTTTGAGAAGTAGAAACAGTGTCACATGTTATTGTCAAAACCAAGTATAGAACGGATTTCAAAACATGACCCTGGAGATCCCCCACTGATACCTTTCAGTCTCCCCTGACCTCCACCTTCAAGAACAATCGCAGGAGGTCTTCTGGAAGGTGGTGTGTTTGGCACGTCTCTGCGTCCTTGACGATAGGCACAATAATTAGAATAACTTTTCTAAGGGAGGAATTTAGAGCCTAGCATCCTCAACACAATGAAGACCGAATTGTGAAAGGGTTAAACTTGTCTAAGAGGGAGTATAGTTGACTATAAATCAAAATGGGACACTAAGGGAGGGCAAAATATGACAGTGTTGTGGATTAGTGGACAGAACAAAACGATGAACAGTAGGTGATTATTAGGGACAGAGCCACATCCTTAGATGGCCACTTCCAGAGTATTTGCAAATATCCCTCAGTTTCTCCTGTTGTTGAGGATGACTTCTGGCCCTGCCCTGTCCCTCGAGGGACTGGCCTTCAGGGCTAGTGGACGGGTGTCCTGCTCTTTTTTCTGCATCTGGCTGGAGCACAGGCTGCCAAAGTCCTTTCTGTTCCCAGACTGTGTCCACAGTGGAACAAAGACACAGCACATGCCCCTGACAGGCAGGCTGCACTGAAATTTTGTTTCTGGTGTTTGGAAGGATCTTGGGTAGAACTCACATAAACATAACTGACACATTTTACTTCCTTATTAGTATTTCAAATGCTTAGGGATTATAGAAGACATTCATAAAAATTAAGCACACTGTATGGATCATAACATTTCTTTTTCTTATAACGTGTCCTTAGATATCCTGGAGAAGGAGACCAAAACCCAAAATTTCCCTACTGGCTGTCTTTCACTCACAGAAAAGATCCGGTTTCCTGGGCCTGTCGGAGCCAGTTCTGCAGCAGAAGGTGCAGGGGAATGAAGGGCCCTCCATTCCCCCAGAATACTTCGCTAAGTTGGCTGGTCTGCGGTCTTGTCCCCCTCTGAAGTCATTTATTTGGTTTAAGGCCTTTTTAGTAGCCTCTGTTGAAAAGACAGACTTTTGTTGCTCATTGGCCCCTCCGCAGTGGAGACTGGACCGTGGGCTCTGGTGGCCTCGGGTCCCCACCCTGGCTCTGCCGCTCCCTCACCATGGGACTTGGAACAGTTCACTTTGCTCTTCAGAGGCTCCGTCAGCTCTAAAACACAGGGTTGCAGTGAGGATCGAGTGAGTCCAGTTGAAGTGCAGTGTGACCCCTAGACTTAATTTAAAGTTTTCTGGAAGCTACATTAAAGAAGTGAAAAGAAACAAGTGAAACTAATTTTAATAATATATTTCATTTAATCCCTTATCAATTCAACATATAATCAATATAAAAATTATTAATGAGATATTTTATACTCTTTTTCTCATACTGAGCCTCCAAAATCTGGTGTATTTTATACTTACAGAGCATCTCCATTCACGCCAGCCACACTTCAAATGCTCAGTGGCCACACGTGGCTAGTGGCTGCCACATTGGATGGAGTGGGAGCAGACAGGGAGTAGCCATGCTACATGACAAGTTGCCACAAACTTTGTGGCTTCCAACAATATGCATTTGTCATCTCAGTTCTGTAGGTCAGAAGACAATGTGGACCTGACCCGGTTCTCTGCTCAGGGTCTCACAGGTTGCAGTCACAGTGTTGGTTGGGCTGTGTTCTCATTTGGAGACTTGACTGGGGAGGACTTGGCTTCCAAGCTCATTCAGGTTGTTTGCAGAATTCAGTTCCTTGCCTGTGTAGTTCTCCCTTTCCTTGCTGGATGTCATCTGAGGACCAGTCTTTGCTCTTAGAGGCCATCCACATTCCTTCTCACGCTTTCCATGTGGCCCCCTCATGCTTTGACCTTCTGACTTCTCCCTCTGCTACCAGCTGGAGAAAACTCTTTGCTTTTAACGGGTTCATGTGATTAGATTAGACTCACGCAGATAATCTCCCTTTCGATTCACTAAAGTCAACTCATCAGTAACCTTAATTACTCCTGCAAAATCCCTTTGCCATGTCACAAAATATATTCAGCGTATGGTTTCTCATCACCTCCACAGTCCCAGGGATTAGGGTAGGAAATCTTGGGGCCTATCTTTCAGGTTCTGTCCCCTTGTTACACAAGTAGAGGTAGATGGAAGCATGATGCTCAGTCAGTGGCTGTCCTGCCTACCTGGTCTGGCTGTCACAGCGAGGTTTACAGGGGCATTTTGAGGCCACAGCTCTCTGAAGGTGGGGAAAGGGTGAGCATTTTTAGATCCCCCTCTTCAGTCTGATCTAGTACTGATTTGGGCAACTGCTCCTGGGAATTCTCTCTTTTTTTCTCTGAACTAGCAATCTTCCCCTGGTTTGACTAATACCAATGGGTGCAAGTTTTCCTACTAAGTACACAAATCTGTGGACACTGTGATTTGATGCTAATGATTTGGTAGTTTTGGGTTCCTGAGGTTGAATCCTGTGGTAATTTTAGAGCAATATTATCTTGTATGTTTTGGAAGCAAAAACAGTATTTGCTGAGAGGCTGGTCACCACAGTATTTTTTCCTCTGTCGTGGGGACTGGACCCTGTTGTGGGAGAGGAACACTGGCCCGCAGCAGTCTGGGCAGCTAGGGTTTGAGCAGACTCTGTGTTGGAGGGCCAGCCCGACCTCCTGAAGAGCCTGGTGGCATCGCACCTATTCCCACAAGTAAATGTGGTGCAGTGCTTTTGTGCCTTTCACAAGGGACTAAATGGAGGATGTGTGATAGAAATGCCTTGTATCCCTTCATCCCTGAGAAAAGTAATTGCTCAGGGCTTTACATTTCACATGAGTCATTTGGCACTGAAGCCGGGCATTGCTTTACAGGCTGAATTTCCTGGGAAAGCAGCCTCAGGACACTGCTGGGTCTGCAGCACTGCGGGACCCTGCAAGTGACACACGGGCCCTCTCCTGGACTGCGGCTATCTTGACGGGATTCTCATACAGGGCAGTCACTAAATTAGCAGGGTTCCTGGGGTGTCTTCTGTTACCAGACAGGGAGAAGCCCCAAGACATTCTCCAGTGACAGCCATAGAAGTTTCCACTAGACCTTCACCTGGGGCCCATGTGGTCCACAGAGAGGTGAACGTAAATACGACTGGTTTCTTTTTCAATCCTAGGCACTTCAAATACATCATTTTTGACAAGGGGCCCATTAGGTCTCACCAGATTGTCTAATGAATCTGTATAAGTTTCTCATGGCTGCTATAACAATTGCCAAACACCGGATGGCTGAAAACAACAGAAACTTATTCTCTCACCATTCTGGAGGCCAGAAGCCTGAGATCAAGATGTCAACGGGCTCTGAAGAAGAATCCATTCCGTGCGTCTTTCCCAGCTCCTGGCGGCTGCCAGGAGGCTTGGGTACCCTCTTGGGTGGCTACGTCCTCTCCTCTTTAAGGAGGCCCTAAATCCAGCATGACCTCATTGAGATCCTTAATGTAATGATATCCACAAAGACCCCTTTTTGACATGAAGTCACAGTTCCAGGTCCTGCTGTTTAGGACGTGGACATATCTCTTTGGAGGCGTCAAAATTCAGCCAGCTAAGAGGTCCTTGATATGAAAAAGGCTAAGACCCACATGATCTTCCGAGAGGATTACTGATCTTATCCTGTCAAAATCTCACTCTTTCATGCTTTTTGTTGCTGTGACTTGCCGGCATTCCTGACTTGCAAACTGAAAATAATGATGCATTCCCCACGCAACCTCTGCCCCCAACTTGGAAATGCTTCTGAACAGGATTAAAGTTATGTAGAGGACTGACAAATGCATTTTTTTTTTAACTCTCAAAAATTGTCTAATCAGGAAGCCACTGACTGGAGACAACATCTCTCCCATGTACACCAAGTGCCTTTTGCCAGGAGGAAACTCCCACAGGCGTGGGATGCTGCCGCTCAGCTTGGGATCTGTTTCATGGAGCTCAGTCTCAAGCTCGACTCCCACATTCCCCTGCCCTCTGCCCCTGCTCCTGAGACACTGGAAACCCCTGCTGGGGCAGAGCTGGCTGGGAGCTTCATAGTTTACAGAAACCACTCTCACCCACATGACTTCACGTGGCCAGGGTGCTTGTTCTCCTCCGGCTCACATGGCCCATTTCTCTGCTCTTAAGTTCTCAACTTAAATGTCACCTCCTCAGAGCTGCCCGACCTTCCTTTCTGCCCAAGGGCCCTTGCATTTTCTCTTCTCTTTTTCCTTCTTTGTCCTTTACTGATGATATCCACACAGCGAGGAGACAGGCAACCTCAGTGCCTTTGGGTGACATAATTTTTACATTTCCTGCAGTCAGAACCCAAAGAGAGAAGTGGAAAACCTTGGGTGAAAACCATGGCATTCAATGGCTTAGGGTACGTGACCGTTATCCTAAGCTTGAGGCGTTTCCAGCCCAGACCCACTACTGCTATTTGATGCTCTTTCCTCTTCATTTTTTCTGATTGAGTTAGAATGCACATGCTATAAAATGCACCGTTTTAAAGTGCACAGTTGGGCAGGTTTTGGTACACTCATGAGACTGACCCACGTGATATTTGGGATGCTTGGATATTGCAGAGGTACAGTTTTAATTTTTTTTCTGGTGTGGTATTTGTATGGTGTTTATTCAGGTACATAGTACTGAAACTACATTTTAACAAAATCGAGGATATGAAAAATTTATGTTTTCTACATAGAGTCTCTTGTGTTTCGGAGAGATACATGTGAGGGATAAGATGCTGCCCAGCTTGCTGGCTGGCTGAAGCTCTGAGCCAGGAAGGGAGAGCTGCATCTCGGGAAACCCCCAGGTTCATGGTCAGGGAGGCCAGCCACCACGGGAAACTTTTCTGAATGACACAGTGTGTTCTTTTATCCTATCCCCAACCTGAGACGAAGGTGCCCAAGGAGGATCCCCACCCCACAGTCTTCCCAAGGAACACTGCCCTCTGTGTCCCAGCCCTGCCCGGGACCCTGCTATGTCTGGTGGCCCAGCACATCATGCCAGTTCTGGCTCAGAAAGTGCTTCTCAGTGTGCCTCCTGTCCCTTTCCCAGTGTGTCCCTTACCCTCCTCTCTGTGGCTCGGTCCTAGCCCACTGGGCATGCTCAACATGCCACTGTTAGACTTCTATGCAGGAGGCACCATAGATGCAGAAAGACAGAAAACCAGGCTTTCTACCATCCTACAGGCCCCTCGCACGATTTCTTCCCCTGCTAGCATCTTCCTTTACCTGTAAAAACCTTTTCTCAACCTTTAAGACCCATTTCAAATGCTGCTTCTTCCATGAAGTCTCTCTTGATCGTTCCACTTCGATGCAGGGGGCAAGCCCTACTTCCTCCACAACAGAGAACCAGTTTCTCCTTCTCCTCCATTTCCTGGTGGTCAGGTTTTTTCCCCTCGTGGCATCCTGGCTTCTGCATGTGTACATGGGGGCTCTGGTGCTCAGCCCCTCCAGCCGCCTGACTGTCCAGAAGCTCCGGCAGACGGCCCCGTGGGAAGGCACTCAGATGTCACCAGGCTGGGCTGTCCGCTGCCGGGTTGCTCCCTTCCGGATTCCCGTGGCGCCGGCCCTGCTCGCAGCCTTCTGCCCACCTACCTGCTTTGCTTTGATGGTAGGGATTCTCACCTACCACCTGTCCCGTCTTCCCCACCAGAGAGGCCTGGGGCTTCCGGAGAATGGAGACTACAGTCGCTCTTCTGTGTTCCTCCTGACCATTCGGCACACGCTGTGTGTGCATGTTCTTAGCATGTATGTGCGTCTTAGCATGTTAGGCTAAGACATCAGTCCCCTTCCACGGAACAATGCAGAGTTCTCTCTTCTTCCCAGAGGTGTCCTGCTGCAAGAGTTGCCTCGCCTCCACGTCTAAGCGTGGGCACATTGGTGCTCGCCTGACTTGCCCCTCCTACCTGCTTTCCATCTCTGGTTTGCCCTTCATCCCATCTCTGCCTTTAGTTTAGGCTATTCTGGCTGCTGGCTTTCACTCCCAGACACACTCCCACATGGTCCCACCCTCCCTCTGGGGCGCCCTGACTGTAGGCTTTCTGTGCTCACTAGTGCTGAATTCTGAGTTCCTGGAGCCCCCCTCCCAGCCCCCCAGCCCGGGCCCGGGGCCTTGCAGCCAGGCTTCTGGCTCGGTGACCTTTCTGGACATCGCCTCAAGTGGCTTGCCTGTCAACCTCCTTGTTTATCACATGTGTGTTCATGTGAACATTGCAGGGGAGCAACGCGTGCCAAAGAAAGAAGAGAATAATGCAATGAACATCCACTTTTATCGATGTTAACGTGATGTAATATTCCCTTCAGACTGTTGTCATCATATAAAATGCAACAGATATAATCAAGGCCCTATTGCTGCTGTGAACATTCGTATACAAATTTTTACAAGGATACATGTTTTTATTTCTCTTGGGTAGATATCCAGGAGTAGAACTGCTGGGTCATATGGTAATTCTATATTTTTCTTCTAGTTGCCTTTTTTCTTCTTTTTGTAGTTTTACAGGAATCTTTATACTTCTTGGATTATGGTCTGTCTTTCCTCTTTGTGGCAAATATCTTCTAGGCTGCAGTCTCATTTACCTTTTCTTTCTTTCATGGCATAAAAAACTTAAATGCATCATTTCCTGTATGGTTTATGCTTTTTGTGTCTTGTCTAAAAAATCCTTCTCTATTCTGAGGTTTATTATTTCCCTATATTTTCTTCTAAGGATTTTTTCTTGCTGCTTCTTACAATTAAGCCTCTAATCTATCTGAATTTTGTTGTGTTTGTTGTGCAACATGGAATTAATTTCCTTTGGTTTCCCATGTAGGTAGTCAGTGTTAGCCATTCATTAGCCAGCCCACCTCTGACTCCTCCTCTATCATGCATCACACACGGGACGGTCCTGGGCAAACCCCCATTGTTCCATTGCTGTCCGTCTCTAACCTGCGACCCTGTCACATTCTCTCAGTTCCAATGGATTTTTGACAAATATCAGGTAGGCAAGTTCTCTATATTATTCTTTAAAATTGTCTTGGCCCTTTTTTATTCAATACATGAGCATGGTATAGTCTCTATTCGCTCATGTTTTCCTTTGTAACTTCCATTTACAGGGCACTTTCTGGTTTATAGACCTTCTCATTGTGTCCTCACATAGTGGAATTGGTGAGGGGTCTCTGTGGGGTCTTTTTTTAAAATAAGGGCACCAATCCCATTCATGAGGGCTCTGCCTTCATGACCTAACTACCTCCCCCACTTTCAAATACCATTACACTGGGCATTAGGCTTCAACATATGAATTTTGGGGGGAAACAAACATTCAGTCTGTACCATCATTAGAGGAAATTAATGCGTAGAAACAGTAAATAACCTAATCCAAACAGCAGATGAGGAGATAAAAAGTAAGAATAGTCTTTAGGGAAAAGAAATCTGACATCGAGAGCCTGAAAGGCTAACCACAGCTGTTCAGGACGGGGCGGGTCGGCAATCACGTGCAGCTCGCGCCGTCCCTCCAGAATCCTGCATCTTGGGATGAAGCAATCAAGCTTTCCACTTACTTCAATCTGAAGGAGATCCCGGAAATCATTCTACAAAGAGAGTAATTACTATCACAAAGAGCAGAATTATTCACAAACCCCTGGTGGTCCCGAGAGCAACCCGAAGAACTGGGGCTGAGTGAAGAAAGAGAAGGTACACGACTCCTAGGCCTGGTGTGAACTCCCATGACCTGCACCCAGGCACGGCTTCCACATGGGCTGCAGGGGCAGAGCGTGAGGCAGGTGTTGTCCGCACAGATCTCTAGCTTGACTCGCGCGTGATGATGCATCTATTTGCGTGAGTGGGTGACAAGAGTGAACACGGAGAGCTCGGAACGAGCGGAAGGCTGTGAGGAAGGAAATGACCGGCTTGTGCGACAGACACTTCAGCCATTCGTGTCCCCGGCTCCTTCCCTGCCAACCTCACAGTCGGCTCATTGTTGTCTTGTAGCAATAGCCCTGTCTGGACAAGTTAGGCTTTTAGATCTGGAAGAAACTGTCATGCCTGGCCAGTTACACTCTTTAACTTTCCAGAAGAGGAAACAAGAGTGAATCTTTCCAAGGAAGCCCCGTGCTCTGGGCCACACCTCCATCCCCTGAGCAAAGCAGCTGAGAGTGGAAAGACCTTGGCCTTGCAGCCAGGAGCCTCCACCTCCCTGAGCTTCGCTTCCCCATCGGTCAAATGCAGAGTAGCATACCGGTCCCGGCCTGCAGGAGCGTTTTGGGAAGATTTGGGAGTCCAGTGTTCCGTCAAAGGTAAAGCAAACTGCACACTGAAGCTGCCGCCCTAGTGTCACCAGGCCCGCGCAGCGAGTCCGTTCTTCCCGCTCGTTCCCAGGGCTGAGTTCCACAGAGCAGCGAGGGAACCCAAGGGACTCTATGCCGGGGCCTTGGGAACGGCTGTGTCTTTTATCTCTTTGCATCCCACCTTTACGGTAATTCTGTGGCACATCCCTGCCAAACGTGCAGTTACAGCACAAGAAATTAGGACCCGGACCTGGTGGGAATTTACCAGTGTCAGTTCAGGAAATCTCTGCTGAGGACCTGCTGGATGACAATGAAGTTGCGGAGTCTTAGCCTCGGGAGGGACCTGGATTGACTGGTAGTGCCCTCTCGCCCATGACACAGGGCCACCTCCTGCAAAAAACTGTCACCGGTGATCCAGAACTTGTTCCTTTCGTACTTCCAGGGAGAGCAGCTGTCACCTTGGCAGGCACTTCATCCCACTTTTAGAAAGGTAATTAAAGCGTAGCTTGTTACCGAGTGGCTGAGGCAAACATGGGAGCAGTTCCGTGTGTATGGCACACAACTCCCATACACTACAAAGTCTGAAATGAAGAGTGTTTACAAACAAAGACTGTTCCAGAGTTTTTGGTGCTGTCTCTGAGAACCAGGGTGAAGATTCCAGTTTATGCATCTTAGAATCCTCAAAACCTGTGATTGTATTGAAGACGTAAATACTAATTGCTGTGCGAATTCCTCCTGCGCTAGAGCCATGCATTTGTGAGAGAGATATCCACTGCATGTCTGCAAAGGTAACTTGGCGATGGACACCTACACCCTGACTCTGATTATTCAGCATTTCTGGTGAAGCGGGCAGACTCCCAGGTCCCATCCCAAATGTACTGAGTAAGCAGTGTGTTACCTGTCACAGTAAGGCCTAAAATGGTCACCTGGGCCACATGTCAGCAATTCTGTTTTTTGGTAAAGCAGTATATCCTAGCAATAGCCCTAAAGGTTATAGATTTTTTTTATCTATACCTAGAATCCTTTCACTCTGAAGAAGTTTTTTCAACACTGTTGCAAGTTCTTTCATTAGTAATTGATATGAATGTTTCTATTTGAAAGGCAAAATGATTATCGAATGCTGAGTGCAATTCTTTTCCTTTACATGAAAGTTTACATACATTGACCCCTCTTGGAGGATGGCTGTGAATTAGGTACATAGCACATTGCCAGAATTTAATAAACATCTAATCAATGAATGAACAATGCATTTAAAAGTAATGAATTTTAGGATATAACCAAACATAAGCTTATCTCAGACTTTTATTTGTTGATCTTCTAAAGATACTGACTGGGGCAATATTAGCAACTAGTAAATTATCATCTAAATCCGCCTTGAACAAACAGAGCAACTGGTTCAGGTAAAAGAGAAACTATACCTAAGCAGGGGAGGGTTAAAGTTCACATCTTTAGAGCAGACCTGTTTCATTATGTCTGAATATTTCTCTTCCCAAGGCCCTTGAGTCAGCACCAATTCACCATCTCAACAAGAGGAGGATCAACTAAATGCGCACGGACACACACACACACACACACACACACACACACACACACAGTGTGTGTTTAACTAGCTGATAAAGTGTAGCCGTTTATTCTGTATTGAATAAACTAATGAACGAACCTTTTCCTTATCTGCCAGGAGAAGCTGCCAACTCCCAAGCAGCCCTTGGCTTCCCCAGGTGGGTCTCAGACCTTCCAGCCCTGGTGGCCCATGCGTGCACCTGGCCCTGGGTCCTGATCTGGGAGCCGGTGGCAGAGTCTGTGCTCCAGCCGCTGTCCTTGTCAGTCGCCTCCACAAGGATCTCCGTCATTAGGAAGGTTTGCCTGTTGAACTTGTGTAAATGAAGTCAGACTCCCAGGCACTGTATTGCTCTGGCTTCGTCCACTCAGCAACTTGTGTGTGGGCCTCACCGTGCGGGTGAGCGTAGCGATGGCTTGTTGCCTCTCACTGTTGCGTAGTATGTCATCGTGTGGACATACTACCGCGGCTTATCTGGTCTCCAGTTGATTGATATTTAGGCTATTTCCAGTCTAACATCTGGGGTTCCTGTGAATAAAGCTGCAGTTAATTTCCCATGTGTGTCTCCATGAGTTTCATGCACTCATTTCTCATGGAGATATACTTAGGAGAGGGAGTTCTGGGCTTAGGGGAGGCATAAGTTTGACCTGTTTTCGAATATGATTGTGCCAACTTGCTTCGTACCAGCCACGTATGACAGTCTTGCTTGTTCCATCTCTTTTCCAGCGCTGGGTAAATGTCAGTCTCATCAATGTCAGCCGTGCTGGTGGCCAGTGCCTCACTGTGGTTCTTAGTTTGCATTTCCCTGGCGTACACTCTTCACCTTTTCATATGCTTCTGACCCTTTGGCTGGCGCAGCGGCTGGTCAGTCTTCTCTTCTTTTCCATCAGGTATCACAGTGTTTGCTGACAGACACAAGTATAAAAAACCGGGGCATGAACTGGCTCACTGAGTCAGGCAGACTTAATTTCAAATTTACTATTTGTTTCACACCCACAAAACCACTTCAAGGACATTAATGATCTCTCAAAACTCACCGGCTTCATGCAAGTACATCACGTTTCTTGTAAAAAGCCTGAGCAACTGCCCAGGCTCAAGGCTGTTAAAACCTGGCACATAAAGACAGTACCAGGGTTGGAAGCATGGGCGATATAACCATTACAGCCACAACCTTCACTTGATAATGTTTCTGTTAACAACCAAGTGGATAATTGAATGTTGCAACAACTCAAATATTGCTGAGCAACGTACACTTCTGTAGTGCCGTTTTCCCTATTGCGTTTGCTGACTTAAAATGGTCTCTGATATCTGGCAGCAAAGAAGTGCATACAGTAAACTACCTCTGCTTGAGAATTTAAGGAGGACCTGTCTTTCCCTTATTGATTCATAGGACTTCTTTTTATGTCTGGCTATAAGTCCTTGCTTGAAAAAGTCCTTGTTGTGGCTTGGTCTGTACTCTTTAATGCTGTCTTTGAATGAATACAGCTCTACATTTTAGTGAGATACAATGTATCTGCCTTTCCTTTTATGGTTAGTGTTTTCTCTGTTCTGTTTAAGAAATCTTGGCCCACCCCCGTTCTCGTTTTCCTGACTGTCGGAGAGTTTTCAGCAACTGTCTTGTGTGCTCTGTTATTTCGGACCCATGGCCTGTCCTGACCCCTTCTACTGTATATTCCTCAAAGCCTTCTTATCTGTGCAAATCAATGACCTGCTGACTGCTGGATCTCAGTACTCCCTGTTTCTCGGGCCCATCTGTCTGCTCCTCTTGGGCTGACCTGTTCAGTCGCAGCCTGAGCACAGTTTTCTGCAGGCAGCCATCCTTTCTCTGATTTGCTGTTGCCATTCTTGCAGGACAGCGATAATGTCATGGTGTCCTCGTGGTCTTAAACAGAAAATCCAGTATAAAGCCAACAGGACATCTCAAAGAGGAGCAATCCCACTAGAGCTGTCATTTATTAGCTTCTGTGGAAGTATGCAATCAGGGAAAATTTAAAAAATGTATGTGTGTCTATGCCCAGAGTTGTCCTTGGAGGGCACTAGAGGTCAAACCTGGGAAGAGGGAAAAGCCAGAGGGGCCCATTGGGACCTTGTGGCTGCTGGACAGAGCCGGGACCGGCAGGCACCATGGGGTGCGGGCCATCCAGAGAGCAGATAAAATTGACAACTTTAAAGCAGAAAAGAGGAAAAGAGCTTCCATCCCTCATATGTTTCTGTGTCTGATTATTTCTGTGTTTGATTAAGTCAGTGTGGGTGCTGTGGCTGGGAAGAGCCATTCCCAGGTGCTGGCCCACGTGGAGGCTGTGCAGCAGGCAGAGAGGCTCACCCTGAGAGACTTGCACCCCACGAGGCCGTCTTCCTGCCGCCATTCTCGGAGTGTGCCACCTGGCAGCTCCTCGTCCTTAAGCATGGACCCAGGGCCCCTGTGAAGGAGGAGGAGACTCGGCTCACCCTAGTTAATGGAAGGCAACAGAGGTAGCTAAGAGCAGGTAAGACAGCCACAGGTACCTTTGCAACCAGGGTAGCAAGTTTTGCATGTCAACCCCACTCCCAACCCCCAGAATTAGGAGCATGTCCAAAAGTGAGCCAAGACCCAGGCTCGAGCCCTCAGTCCCCAGAAAGGCCTGCCTCCAAGGCCGGCCTCGGCTGGCATCAGGTACGTGGATGTGGGGAGGGTCTCACCACTGCCAGGCCTGCTGAGTGGCTCTGTGCCCGACCTGTGCAGACCTGGCCCATGTGGCACACCTGCTCCCCCTGGGAGCTCAGGATTTTGCTGTGTGCCAGTCAGAGGGTGCTCACTGACCTGCCCTCAGTAAAACCCTGGGCGCTGAGTCCCTAAGGGGATTCTCGGGTGGACACTTCACATGCGCTGCTACAGCTCGCTGCTGGGGAGTCAAGCGGGCCTGTGTGACGCCCCTGGGAGAGGGCTCTGCAGGCAGGTGCCTGGCTCCCCCGGCCTGTACCCCGAGCACCTCTTCCCATTGCTGATCTTACTCTGCAATCTTTCACTATAACAAATCCTGGCTACAAGTGTGACTACATCCTGAGTCCTGTAGGTGCTCCTAGTGAGTCTGTGAACCTGGGGGTGCTGTTGGAGGCCCCCAACTTGTACTCAGATGAATATAAAAAATAACATATCTGGAGCCCAGAGATGCACAAATACCCTTCTGGCTTCTTTTCCTGAGATTGCCTCTCCCAATCTTGCAATGAACTTAAACTTGTCTACTCAAGACTCCCTTAACTCACTGCATGCTAAGCAGGGGTACTGAACCAGGGGAAGATTTGCCCTTGTCTCTGAATCAATTCAGGGACATTCATAAATGTATACATGAAGCCCCAAATTGTGTTATGAAGATTTCAGTGTGGCTGGAGTCCAGCGTTTTTAAAATGAGGGTCAGTGAAAGCTGGGTGGTGATGAAGACATGACTTGGGTCGGATCTTAAGGATGGTGTGGCCAGGAGAATAACAGCCCCAAAGACATCCATGTCCTAATCTGTCGGTCTCGGGGATATGTCACCTTACTGGCAAAGGAAAATGGAATTAAGGTTGCTCATCAGCTGACCTGAAGGTAGGGAGTGTCCTGGATTGTCCAGGTGCAATATGTATATCCACCCAGTATAACCCCAGGGTACTTAAATGTGGAGGCGGGATCTCTTAATGTGTTTGGGCTGCTATAACAAAACCCATGGACTGGGTGGCTTATAAGGAACACAAATCCCTCTCACAGTTCTGGAGACTGAGAAGTCCAAGATCAAGCTGGGGGCAAACTTGGTGTCTGGTGAGGGTCCCCTTCCTACACGGCTGCCTTTTCGCTGTGTCTTCCCGCGGTAGAAAGGGGAGGGAGCTCTCTGGAGTCTCCTCTGTAAGGGCACTCACCCCACCATGTGGGCTCTGCCGTCTTGACCCAATCCCCTCTCGAATGCCCCACCTCCCAGTGCCAGCACCTTAGGAGTCAGGATTCCAACATCTGAGGTCACAGGGGCACGTGAGCATTTGCTCCATTGCAAGGTGGGGCGGAAAAGCGCTGTGCGATGAGCTGTGAAAACCCGCCCCTGCTGGTTCTGGAGATGCAGGAAGGGGCCGCAGCCAAGGAACGCAGCTCAGAGAAGCTGGAAGAGACTGTGGCTCTGCGGACTCTTCGCTTCCAGCCCAAGGAGAACCGTGTTGGATTTCTGACCTCCAGAACCGAAAAACAGTAAGCGTGTGTTGTTGTAAGCCACTCCATTTTTGGTAATGGTGTAGCAGCCATAGGCAATGAAGAGAGAGTTTTAGGACTTTTTTTTTTAATGAAGGTAAGAACAGTAAAAGGGACGGGGCTTCAAGTGGCTCCCTGGTCTCAGGGCCACCACCCAGGGCCTCCCTTGCCCTACGCTCTCCAGTGTAGGAGTCAGAGCCCTGCTGTAGGTGGACTTGGCTTTTCCAGGAGTGAGTTGACACCTGTTCTCTCATCAAGCACGTTCAGAGCTCTCTGAAAGCCCCCTATCCAACTGGCTTGGAAAGCGCGGAGGGAGAAGTGGGGCCTTGCCAACGCCTGTGCTCTCTCCCCAGAACTCTCTTCACCGACTCCCTTGGCCGGTCCCCACCCGTGCCCCACATTGACCCTCCCTAATCCTAAGAGGCAGGAAGGTAGGGTTGCCCTTTCTGTAGTCAAATAACAGTTGGATATTGGTAATTTCACATAATATCATCATCAGTGCCATTATACAGATGGGGAAACCGAGGCCCAGGAGGGTTAAGTCATTTGCTCAAGATCGCGCACTTAGTCGGGGGACTTGAAGCTGCGCTGGGGCCTGGCTCCTTCTATCTGCCGTGACAGGCCGCTCGCCATGGAAGGCGGCTCCTGTGGGCCGAGGTGAGAGAGGAGGTTGAGCGTATGGTTTCTAGATGCCCAGATGAGCATCCGGACCTGCTGTGGCAGCCACAGAGGACCCATCACAGGGAGAAAAGCTTAAGCCAGGGGAACAATCAGCAGGACAATCAGGGACATGGTCTGGAGGCTGGAGGGTGAGTAGGGTGATGGGAGGCCAGCAGGTGACAGGAGAGGAAGGAGGGATCAGAGAGACACTTTGTCTCTCAGGTCTCCTGTCCTTGGCACCACGCCTACCATTTAGCAGTTGCTCAATGAATGCTCATTAAGGAAGAACAGAACTAAACAGATAAGGCTGGAAGTTGTGCTTAGGCAGCCGAAAATATGGGGTTTCATGAGCAGCTTTATGCCAGCCAGTATATTGGGAACTATCCCTGCCATGTATATAGTGATACCACCGCCAGTAACAGGTGACGTGACCCCTCCACTGCTGCCTTCTCTGTATTCGTTCGCACCTGTCTTCACTCTAGTGGAGTGTTGAGTGGAAATCTGGGCACACATGTTGTGCAGTGGGCAGGTTTTGCAGGTCATCTGTGTGGGGCCTCAAGGGGCACATCTGTGAAAAGATGTGAGTATAAACATACATAGCAGGTTCCTTTAAGAACTTTAGGTCCTAGGCCCTGAGTTCTGGAAACTCATCCCATAGCAAACCAAATGTATTAAACTATTCCCGCATTATCTAAACTAAATATTTTTAAGGAATGTCAGCTTTAAATAATAGTTTTAATTTGAAACTATTTGGTGATGGAGGACTCATTTAACTTACGGGTGATATAACTTCCCTGAAATCACGGTATTAGGACATTCTTACCAAGTGATTTCTAACCTAACACATGGTTTTCAAAAGTTCATCAACAAATAAACTATAATCGCAAAGTTGACATGACATGTTTTGAGGACCTTTCTTTAACATTCATAAATTTCAAATTTGCGGGGTCTTTTTGCATTTTGGGGTCAGTACAGTTTTCCGGTCTCAATTTCGTAGGTCCTCGGAAAGCCTGACGACTGGTGCCCCATCAACCGCCTGGGTGTGACTGGCCAACAGGGCGGTAGCATAAAAGTCTTAGATTCCTTGTCCTCTATCCTCAGGCCACCTCGGAACGGAACTCGGGGGAACATGTCTCTTTCCTTCTGTTTCCAGGACTTTCTCATTCCCGTCGCCGTGTTCCCCCTGCACTCGCGTACTTACAGTCAAGGCCAGTTACCATCTGAGGATGGAAACCGAGGGCCCCCTTCCCGGGCACTACGGATGATTTCTGGGGACAGGCGCCGCCGATGAGGGTTTCCCTAAGTGGACATTGGTGACGCGCACATGCTACACACTCCAGTTTGTGTTTCTCCTTTTCAGAGGGCAGGGGCTGCAGACCCGCTCTGGGCTGGTCCTGTCCCGGCCCGCGGCCCGCTGCAGGGGGTTTGCCGCCCCTGCTCCATCCAGCTTGCGGCTCGGCGGCCGGGCGGGGCCTGGCGGGACCGGCCTCTGCCCCGCGCACCTCTGACTCCGCCATCCCAGCCCTGCCCTCCGCCTGGCCGGAGGACGCCCCCGCGCCTCTCGGGAATTTCTGCGGGGACCCCGGTCCCGAGCCGCCCCCGGACCTCGGCACGGACCCCGGAAGGCGCGCGGACCGCCAGCGGCCGCCGCCTCTCACTGAGCCGTTTCTCGGAAAGCCGAGGGCTTCGAAGAAGGCGGGCAGGGCGGGCCACGCCTACTGGGCGGCCCCGGCAGCTCTCTCGCGCCAATTGGCCGCCGCGGCCGTCGCTCGCACGTCGGACCCGCCCCCTCCCTTAAAGCCACGGCTGCGCCGAGCCACCAGCCGATCCGCCGGAGCCGCGGCGGCGAGCGTGGGAACTCGGGCGGAGGCGAAGGTGGGCGGCGCGCGGCGCGGCGGCAGGTAGGCAGGCGGCTGGGCCGCTCCCACCCTCCTCGGTCCGTCCCGAGGCCTAATCGAAAGCTCCCCAGGGCGGCCGATGCTTTAGAAATCTCGTTTTCTTAGACGCGGGTTTGCGCCGAGGGCTTTGGAGCGGCCCGGGCAGCGCAGGGACGTCCTGCGCCTTCGTCGGGAGACCCTCCCCGTGCAGCTCGGCCCCACCTCCGGGACAGCGCCCGGGCCGCGGCGGGGGTCAGCTGGAGAGCCGGCCCACCGGACCCTCTCTCTGGGTGATGACACTGGGATTTCCGAGCGGGCTGGAGGTCTCCGCGGCCGCCGTCGCCCAGCCGTGCCCGGCGAGCAGGGCCGCGCGGGGGTCACAGCTAAGGGGCACTTCGGTGTAGGACGCCCGAGGCGCAGGTGGCCCTCCTGAGGGGAGGTGGGCGCTCGCCCGGAGCTGTGCAGCGCTTTCCGAGTGGAGCCGGAGGCTGGGCTTGCCGGGGTTCCAAACTGCCCGCCGGCCGCGGGGATGTAACAGCCCGCTTGCTCTCCCCTCAGTGGGAAGCGGTCCTTAAACGACGACCCTGACCCCTAGCAGGTCCCTCATGGAGACAGCTGGCAGTGTCGCAGTCATTTCAGCCAGGCTGTGGCCGAGGGAGACGAGGCCTTGATGCTTTGGTCTCGTGGGGATGGAGGTCTGCGCGGCCACGGCGAGCGCCCCGGGCGCGCTGGGTGGTGTGGGAGACGGGGGTGGGGGTGGGGGTGGTGCCTCAGCACATGCCGCAACCGGGCTGGGTGGGCCCAGGGCAGCCTCATCACCTCCCGCCTGGGACGCGGGGCCTGGTCCCGTTTGTGGGGATGATTAGCTCCAGGTCGGAGTTGGCCCACAAGAAGAATTATTACCTAAAAATCAAGGAAGAGGAAGTTATGAACATGTGACTAGGCTTATAAAATGTTCCTGGCTCTGCGTTTGGTGGAATTAATTAATTCGTGTTCAACAAATCATTATGGATGATCATTGTACCAGAATGGTAGGCTTTGAATGCTACTTGGAATCTCGGAGGTGATCTCAGTGAGCATTCGGGCGTAACTTAGCCAAGGCTCCTCTCTGCAGGGTGAGTGAAGTAAGATCTGGGGTGCCTGTCTGGGCCTCGGTTTTTACTCTTTTGCAGAAAGAGGGGCTGTTCTCCAGCACTTCCATTTTATTGCTCTTCCTCGCAGTGCCATCTCTCTCCCGGCCTTTCCTCTTTGTCTTGTAGATCACCAAGGCTCTTGCTTGACCTTAACGGTTTTGGGGTTATGAATCCATTAGAAATCCTGATAGGAAGGTGCTGACCCACTTTCTAGAGAAACACCCACATAAAGAACATTTTGCTTTTTATTTCAGGAGGCTCCTGGAGCGTGGGTGTAGTTTGAACCTTGTCCTAAGGGGCTGAGCAAAATGCTGATGGCTGGGAACGCCTCATTTACTTGACGGATCTGCAGACACCAGTCCTTCTGTTGTGTTCTGGCCCCCGTGCCCCTTGTCCATGCAGCTCATTCCTCATTTTAGGGGACATCCTGCATCTGTCCTTTGGGAGGGATCTGTCAGAATTTGTGCCCTAAGTTATTTTCTGGGGCTGCTGGTGTCATTCCATTTCTCTCACTAGGTGGCCCTCCCAAACCTGTCCCTTCTCACTTATAAACCCAAGGGACCGCTTTAGAATTCTGGGATGCTTGGGAGCCATTCACTGTGCAGGTGAGGAGCACCTACAGAGGTTCAAATGACTGTCCCAAGAGCCTTTTCTGGAGTCTGCAGCTTCCAGATCCATGTCCAGTTCCTATTTCACACACTTTGCCCCTTTAAATCCACCTGAGGTATCTGGGGTGGTTGGGTGAGAAAGGTATGTTGGCCTTGGGCTCATGGGACCTCACCTTCCCCGGGGCCCGGACCCCCTTTCTGATCCCACAGTCACCTGCAGGTCAGGTTAACAAAATACCCACTTTCTGCTTTATGAGCCTCATCGTTCTAGGTGACTGTATTCTTGGGGACATTACGTCCTGTCATGTCACTGCGGATTGTTCCAAACTTGTTTGCTTGAAGAAGTCACATTTTAATCAGAAGAATAGAAATGCTTTTTTTTTTTTTGGGTGGGCGTCTCTCCAACTGCTAGGGGATTTCCACCCCATTCTTGTAAATGTGGGCTGTGAGTTGATACGGATAATTGCGTTCTCTTTCTGTGCTGTTGGGAAAGCTGCCTGTTCTGGCAAGAATGTTCTTCCAAGGGATATCTCTGGGTGCCTGGGACGCTTAGGTCCCCAGACTCTGGTGCCTTCTGGAAGAGTCTAGTCTGGCCATCTTGGCTCTGTAGCTGCAGCTGATTTCATCATTGTTGGCCCAACTGGTCATAAGAGTTCCCGAGGAAGAAAGTTGGGGTAATAACATCTGTTATTTAGAGAGAATCTTCTAATGCCCAGGCACTGTCCCAGGTGCTTCACATGCGCCATCTGAGGCTTCCCTGCAGCGAGGCCGAGTTTCCATCGTGTCCCTGGGTTTCAGCTGGTATCGCTGACACTCAAGGGTGAATGAGGACCCAGGGTCACTCAGCTGAGAGATGGCTGGACTCCAGCTCTTTCTCATTCCCAAACTCATGCTCTTATCATTAAACCAGCTGTGAAGGAACAATCTAGAAGGGATAGCCTTGGAGAGTTCCTCTTTCTCAGCACAAATGTCACATGCACTTGTGGACACTGGTCAGACTGGGCATCACATAATGGAATTGGTTCTTAGAGTGATGGGCTGCTCATTGAAAGGACCTGAAAATGTAGAAGTGACTTTCCCCCGTCTTGTGCTGACAGTGGGCTGAGGCTGTCAGACGTGTCTGTGTTTGCCTGAGACAGAGCACGAGCTGCAAGCTGCAAGAACCCCACGCGGGCAGCATCAGTGTCTGGCAACTGTGGGTTTCCTGGGGAGCTTTCAGTTTTTATTCCAGGATTGGAGGTCCTGGGGACAAGCATTGTGTCCTCACAGCACGTGGCCCAGAGTCCCTGGATCTGTGGGTTTCCCCCAAGCCACGCCGTGTTGGCCACACCTGTGTCGTGACCCTCTGGTTCTCCTGTTAGCTATTCTTAGCTGCTAAGCACACAGGTGCTGTGATTAATGAGACAATATTTATAATATCATGGAATATGTTTTTTTCTTTCAAGGATGTGTGACCGGAATGGCGGCCGGCGGCTTCGGCAGTGGCTGATCGAGCAAATCGACAGCAACATGTACCCAGGGCTGATTTGGGAAAATGATGAGAAGAGCATGTTCCGGATCCCCTGGAAACACGCTGGCAAACAAGATTATAATCAGGAAGTCGACGCCTCCATTTTCAAGGTACAGACTTGAACTCCTTCCCCTGACCTGGGCCGGTAGAGGTGTGTTGAGTGATGTCTTCCTTATTTACTTGAAAAGGTATCCAATTTTTTAAAACAAACATTGAGTTTCTGAATCTGTCTCAAAAAAATATCCTAGGTGATTTTATATCTCTTATGTGACTTAACCCCTTTTGAGGTCAGTTGTATATCGTTGGCATTTTCCTGATGAGGAAATTGAGGACACTTTCTTTATCTATGCTACATGTCTTTTGCATGAAGACTAGCAAACAGAGAGAAAATACTTCAGTGCCCTGAGACTAAGACCTTTTCCCTCTGGGCTCCTGTATAAATTCCATTTAGAATTCTAGGAAGGGTTTGTCTTCATTCTTTCAAAGTTACTACTTCTGGTTGGCAATGTTAGGATCAGCACAGATGAGAGAGACACCATCTGTCATTGCTTCTGGGACCAGAGCATGTGGGATGTCCTGAACCTGCAGCACATGTCTAAAAATAGCTGTGCTTCCCTTGAGAATAGTAAGCACCCTAAGCAGGAGAGACAGGCCGTTTCATTCTGCCATTTGAATTGTGGCAGCCGGCGCTGACGGAGTTTGCCCTGGGCCATGCCCGACCCCACGTGCTCTGTTCTGTTTCCTTCTCACACAGTCCTGTGCAGGAGGTACTGTTCTTGTTCTTGCCTGTAGAGGCACCGAGAGCAGAAGTGACTGTCCCAGATCTCACAGCTCCTGGATGACGGAGCCAGCATTTGCACCTGGGCAGCCCGAACACGAGCCCATGCTCCCCACCCCCAGCAGTACCGCCAAACAGATTTCTGCCATTACACCTAGATTCAGGCAGAGCAGCAGGAGCCAGGGAGCCCAGCTGTGTAGCCCATCTGGTCATCAGAGGCCTCTGGGCCTAAGGTCCCAGGAGTGCAGGCTCCACCCCCCGGGCAATTTGGAGCCCTAGGTCAAGGTGAGCCCAGGCTTCCATGTTTGCAAACAGATGCAGCACAGGTGGTCTGACTCACAGCCCAGGTTGCAAATGGCTGCCTTCTATGTGTACTTGTTCTGTGGGAATTTGGGGGCCAGAGACGGGGAGGGGAGAGTGAGTAAGTGGGGGAGGGATGGGGAGGCTGAATTGTGGAGGGCCAGAGTGGGCCAGAGTCAGACCCCAGCTCGTGGATGAGTGAGGGGAGTGAAGGCCTGTGGGACCCCAGAGCACACTGGACTCTTAGCCAGGGATGGCTGTCTTCTGACACAAAACCCCAAAATGACAAACAGTCATATCTGGGCCCCAGAGTGGAGCTTAGGTAAGTCCGAGTTGGCTTAAGAAGCAGTTCAGTCCTGCAGGTCTCTCTCTGGCATTTGCAGGGTCTGCATGTTTGAGCATGCTGTTAAATCTGTAACCTGGGTTGAGCATCTGCTGCCAGTTACTGGCATTCCCCAAGAAAAGGAGGCACGTGTGGACGGTTTGCATTCACCTTGCAGGCCCCACATGGCCTGGATGTCTGGCAGGCTTCCCATCTGGGACCCCGGGTCAAAGCCTGGACTCGGCCAGGACCGCGGGGCCAGTGCCTCCTTTCTCGCTTTGGGTGTGACTCTGTCCTGTGGAGGTTTGCCTCTGGTGTCATGGTGGGCTTCTCTTGGGAAGCGTTCTGGCTAAATTTCTCCAGTACCCCAGGCCCACCCAGCCAGCATAGAGGCTGCACACCAGGGCTCCTCACCCCTGCACTGTTGACATCTAGGGCCAGCTAATTCCTTGTCATGGGTGCCTCTTGGGTACTGTAGGACTTTAAGCAGTGCCCCTGGCTTGGACCCACCAGATGCCAGGAGCACCCTGTCTCCCAGTGTGACCGCCAGAAATGCCTCGGGCACTGTCAGACGCACCCTCTCCTGTCCCCGCTGAGAACCCGCTAGGGTCTGACCGTGGCCGGCTTGGAGAGTCAGGCAGAGGCATGGGGCCCTGAGGCCCCGGGCAGATTGGTCTGCTAGGGCCAGGGGTGGATCAGCAGGCTGCCTGGCCCTGGCTGTGGCCTCTCCCTTTGCTCTGCACCCTGCTTCAACTTAGCTCTGGGGGGAATGAAATAAAGCCCCAGATTTATGCATCTTATGCAATGTTCTTCATGGCCGTTTCAACAGCGTTGAGAAAAATGTGCAAGATTCCCGATGTTTCCGTCGATTACGCAGTCGCTCAGTGTGGCAATCTGAAATGAGTCTACAATCTCAGCAGGAATGGGGGCGGGAGGGAGACAGGTACCCACTCAGAGGTGGCCGGGTGGCCATCTGGAGGGCCAGAGACTGGGCTGGTGGAAACAGAAGGCAGAACCCGTTGGGTGCGTCCGCGAGAAGGGTTGCTCCTTCCCATCCTCTTAGGGGCGGAGCTCCGCCTCGACCAGATGGATTTTGGCTGTTGGAAGAAGTCAGCAGACAGGCCTTAGTAGATGGAGCTGTTGAAGGGTTTCTTGGTTAAGTAGAAAACCTTTAGTTTCCAACATTCAAAGAAATCCTTTCAAATATTTGTGAGTTAAGAAAAAAAGGTCTGTTTTCTGCCTCAGTGAGTGGATCATAAGAAGCCACTTAAACTGGAGACACCTTCATTCTCTGCAGGCATCATTCTGAGGTCAGCCTCATAGTGTAGACGGGAGGTGGGAGACTGAAAAAGACAAAAAGACAAAGATGTGCAGCTCATTGTGTCTGCTTCCCAAGTATACTGACCAGGGCCTCCTCTCAGCTCATATTTATTTTTAAGAGTATTTTGCCTCCTTTTCACAAAATTGAGGGAGATATCTAGTTAACTGGGGGTGAGGATTCGCCGGTGGTCCTCACTGACAGGTACTGTGATAGCCTACACGAATCAGAACTTGCCTAGTAGCACAGATATTCAAACCCAGTACATCTTTGAGGAAAAAAAATAGCATTTGGTTTTAAAGCACAAGATGAGACCCAAACATGAAGTCAGGAAGAGTCTGTGGTGCCGGTAGGCACAGGTTCCAGTGAGCGCGGGGCCGCACAGGGTGGGAGGCGTGTGGCCCAGGGAGGCTGCATGGCCGTGGGGGCCTCAGCTTACTGGCTGATGTCAGCTCCAGAAGGGTCTGGAGAGATTGCCCAGCTAAGCTGATCTTTTGGAGCTGGCCAGAGAGCCCCAAGAAGGGCTCAGGGTGAGCTGCAAGCAGGGGGCCTGCATGACGGGTGCCTGTGACAGTGCCCCGTAGGCCATGCGTTCCGGATAAATCCCAGCTGGTTCTAACATTGCCCCCAAATCCATGCCCTTCACGGTCCATTTGTAAAAATGATCAATCCAGTGGTTTGCAAGCATGTATGCGTTTGTGTGTGTCTGTGTGTGTGTGATGATTTTATCTCCCTGGGGGACACCTGGCAGTGTCTGGAGGCATTTTTTTGGTTGTCACAAGGTGGGGGTGGGGATGCTACTGGCATCTAGTGCGTGGAGGCCAGGGGTGCTCTTAGATGCCCAACCGTGCACAGGACAGCGCCCACCGCAGGGAGTGATCCAGCCCCATAGGTCACTAGTGCTGAGGTGGAGAAACTCCAATTTAACGTAATAAAAATGTGAAGTCATTGTTCAATGTGTACATGGTTTATGCTTATATTTCTTTGGAAAAAATAAATCAATGCATGGACAGTGATGCAGTTAATAAATGATTGAAAAGGAGATTGAAAAGTATTGGAGTCCATTTATTTTCAAACTTATTGCTATGGGGGAGTTTTGCATATATGTCAGAAAGGAAATGACCGCCCATGTTTGTTAATAGGAATGTCCTTCCAGTTTCTTCAGACAGAGATGCAAAATCTGGGCTCAGGGCATTCAAAGAGGAGGGAGCAGTGTCCCTGAGCCGAGTCCTGTATCAGGGGACAAGGCCAGGACTCTCTTAAACGGACCTGTGACTCACTGGGGTGTTAAGGTATTTCGGGAAGTGTGACCTCCTGGCCACCAAAGTCAGGGTCTCTGGGATTCTGGCTAAAGATGCAGATTTCTAGAACTAACCCACATCCACCAGATGAGGGTCTTGAGGGGCAGGGCCCAGGAATCTGCATTTCATGTGCATCCCAGGGGATTGGTAAATGCATTCAGCTCAAGAACAGTGGAAATCCACTGGGGTGGAAGTTGGAACAGCTGACCCTTAATCCCCGACTGGGTCACCTTGGGAAGGTTACCTCTGGGAACAGCCTTTTCCTGTGTAGGTGGGTGAGAATTCCCTCCAGATGTCATTATTTTAGGCTGAAACACATCTGATTCTGCCTCACACCAAAACTCGTTTTTACCTGACAGAGACTTCCTGATCCATGTGTCTGTATTCCAGCTTTGAAACCTTCAAACTGTACCCATTCGCATGTTTGAAGTTTTTTCTAAATACTGCGCTGTTCTGTGTTTTGACTTTTTAAGTTTCCAGCTTTGGATTTCTGTCCCTAGTTCAGATTCTAAGGTTTGGAGGGGTCAGAAAATGGAGCTCTGGGTAAACCAACAGAGAGGGAAAACATTTCGTTGCATTTTAAACAGTGCCCTGGGGGTGGGGAGCGGGGAAGTTTAGAACAAATGCTAAAATGCAAAACAAAATTTCTATTAAAAGTAGCAGGCAGTGGATGACCACATTCAGACTTTTTGCAAAATGTTCCCTCTTCAGTGCTAAGTTGTAGCTAAGAGTTGATTTGAAAAAGCAACAAATTGTTCTTTGTTTTGAACATTCTAGTGAAACCATGTGCTACTTCCTCTTTGTACTTCTTGACCTCAGGCTCCTCCTGGCCCTCCTGTCCTTGCCACGAAGCGAACGAACGCCTGTGTGTGCGTGTGTGTGTGTGCATGTGAGTGTGTTAGAGAGAAAACATGACTTGGGTCTGGGTTCGAATTCCCTCTCAGTTGGGCCATCTCGGGGGACCCTTTCCTGCCTGGGACTTTTCAGGTCTGTCAGAGGAAGCGGCCTGGTTGAGGTCTGAGTCCTGAAATTCCTTGAATATGGGTTGATGGCCAAAAATGACTCTCAGAAGGGCACGCATGTGCTGGTGCTGACCGTGGCCGTGGGTGTCTGTGGCCTAGGGGCTGGCTGTGTATTTCACGTGCCTCTTCTTCTTCCCTCAGGCCTGGGCAGTGTTTAAAGGGAAGTTCAAGGAAGGGGACAAGGCTGAACCAGCCACGTGGAAGACGAGGCTGCGCTGCGCTTTGAACAAGAGCCCAGATTTTGAGGAAGTGACAGACCGGTCCCAGCTGGACATTTCCGAGCCCTACAAAGTTTACCGCATCGTTCCCGAGGAAGAGCAAAAATGTAACTATCCTTTCCAGGCACTCAGCCCAGCCCAGGCTGTGCAGCCCGGGTCTGGGGTCAAGGTCGTCGCCCCCGGGGTCCAGGGCCAGTGGTTTCAGCTAAACATAACAGTTCTCTCCTTTGTATAAGCAGACATTGAGATCCCTTTCCGCTGACCTTGCCCGCCCTCTGCTGACCAAGTGGCAGCTTCCAGTTGACTTGAGAGGCCGTGGGCGGGTGGAATGGGCCGGGAGACCCGGCTGCAGCGACTCTCCTGCTGGTGGACCAGGAGCGCGTGGTGCGACCTGCCTGGGCTCAGTGATGGGGCTATACAGGAGCAAGGATCCCCTGACAGTGTGGACGAGGAATTCCTTTTGTTTTCTAGCACCCCACAGAGATGGCTGGGGGAAAATAAGGTGGACAAAGAAGGGATGATGATAAAGATTGAGGGTACAGTTACTGAATGAATTTATGAATTGGCAGGCAACGGCACTGGATATGTCTCAAAGTCCTGTTCGGTCCTGATCATTGTTTGGGAACTCTGGGATGTGATACTTCCCAAAGTCCCTTCCAGCTCTAAGATCCCAAGGAAGCCTCAAGCCTCTGTGAGGAGATTAAAGCAGGGAGAGCCTCAGACGCCAGGCCTGCTTCCGTGCTCCGGTCACTCAGTCACTCCTCGGCGCGTACTGAGCTCAGCGCTGGCCTCCAAATCCTTCTCAGAGTGGCAGGCTGTGAATCAGAGAGGGCCCCCTAGATGCAGCAGTCTGGTTACCATTCGACTGGGCAGCACAGCAGAGTCTGGGGGTTATCTGGCCTACTGGTCATTTGTAGCCTGATTGTCTGTAGAGTCACAGTGAATTTACTGAGTCTGAACCCTAATCCACGGTTACTAGTAAGTCCAGCAAAATGACCTTCCCCTGGACAGGCAGATGGCCCTTGGGGAGGCCTCCTAGATAATATTCTGGGAGGGCTTCAAAGGGCTAAGCTCAGGTCTTTTTGCCTTATTTCCCAGTTTTGGATAATTTTTTCTTTATCACAAAGTGAACTGTGGTTTGAAGGAATAGAGAAGTTTCCCCACCGCCAGGACCAGCCAAGCTTGAACTGACAGGTGACCCTCACTTGTTTATAGATCAGGGTGCAGCCAGCATCACCTGCAGGGTGGCTGTTAAAGAAGAAGCAGCAGGTCCTCAGGGGGCACAGAAACATGGCATTTGCATAATGTCTTACTGGACCCATGCTGCTGTGTCCTTCAGCGGTTTGCAAGCTATGCTGGAGGGGGGCCCACCTGCCCCACTTCCCCCATCAACAGCTTCTAGGTGAATTCTTGAATCTATCAAAATGGAATAAAAATTCAGTCCAGATGGATCCATTCTATAGCTCACTGGAACTAGCAAATTCCAGCAGACAAGTGTTTGCTGGTGGTGACACGTGTCACAGTGACGGACTCAGGCAAGTCCCTGGCCCGGGAGGAGGTGTGGGGGAGAAGTGAGCTGGCCTGGAGTGCTTGTGTGAGCCAGGCACCTGCCTTCAGTGCTTCCTGAGGAAGGCGAGTCTCATGGTGTGCTGGGAATGTGCATGGTGTGTGTACAGATGCACACGTGTGTGTTTGGAAGCACAAAAAGAGATTTCCTGCCAATTAACTTTAAAAAATGACTCCAGCCTGCAAACGCATCTTGCCAGGAAATCTTTGAGTGTCTTCAGATGCTCCAGTTCGTAATTTAACCTCTGTAGGGTGTTGGGTGCCTGGTGTAAAGTGTATCTGCTGTGAATTAGATTGCAGCAAATGGAGGAGGAGACCAAAGCGCTCTCCTTGCCCTCTGCGTGTCGGACACAACCACCAACTTCTGTCTTTTGACTGCTGATCAAGTGACTGAGGAAGCGTGGGAAAAGGTTTCTAGGCCTTTTCCAAATGAATGAAGACACTTGACTTCTTTCCTTCAACTCAACAATTAGAAGGCACTGATCATGCCTTGAGGACAACTGTGATGGCTCTGTGCCATTTGTCATGTGTGTGTCTGGTCCTCTACAGGCAAGCTGGGCATGGTGACCCCTGGCTGTGCAAATGAGGTTCCGGAGATGGAGTGCGGCCGCTCTGAAATCGATGAGCTGATCAAGGAGGTAAGGGGACAGTGTCCCCAGGGTCCGGCCCGACTGCAGAAGCTGCGTGGGGTTTGGTGAGGAGCCGCACGCTCTTGCCCTGCTGGGGCTTCCAGAGCCTTGGGCTCCCTGCAAAGCAGCGCCTCCGCCCCGCAAGGACAGGACAGAGGTGGGCCACCCTCGCAGGCGAGGCTCGCTGCACGGTCAGCCTCTTTACCCTGCACGTCCCCCTTCCTCCCGATGGCTGGGGCTGAGCTGCCTGCTCCGCGTCAGGGAAGTTTCCTCAAGCTCTAAGCTTTTCATTTTTCAAACATTTTGAAGAGCAGCCTTTTAAAGGCATCCTGTATTCCCTTGCCATTTTTTAGGGAGGCTACAAGTGAATGGGACAGAAACGCCCTTGCTGCTTGGGGTTGTTGTTATGACACGGATTATGGTACGAGCTCCCCTAGGCGGGCGGCCCAGTTCGTCTGCAGGTTTCTGTCCTTGATGGGTTGGAAAGCCAGGCACCCGAGCCTGTTAGAATTGTATGTAAACTCATAGTCAATAGGCTACAAGTAAAGGCTTAATGGGATCTCCTTCGACAAAACATGCGGGTTTTTGAATGCCACTTGTAGCTATATGGATGCCCTTTTATTCTGCCATTAACTATATTTTTATGGATATTATGCAGTGGACACTGCATAGCTAAAATAATCCCGCACAGCTCTTGCAAAAGGGTGTGTGGCTGCCTAGACATTCTTTTTAATACTCACATGGCAACACAAGAATCCTTAGAAGTAGCCAGGCTGCCAGAGAAGGCAGATAAACCGTGCCTGGCGCTGAGCCGCCTGGCTTCTCTGCAGACGCAGCTGTTGAGTTTCGGGTGGTTGCCGGCAGCAGGCTGAGTGAACTCCTGGCTCCGAGTCTCTTCAGCAGTGTCCTGCTTTCTGTACAGGGCTGTTCTGCCAGCTCAGCTAAGAGGGGGAGGCAGCTGGTTCGCACCCTGGGGCCACAGGAAAAGTGGTTGACTGGGTTTATCAACATCCTTTGAGGAATAGGTGAGAGGGAAAATCTAGGTGTGGGGCTTAGAGGGAAAATGGCTAACGCGTGGGGTTTTGTTCAGCATCACTGTTCATCGGGGTCCCAGAATGTGCCCGCTTTTCCAGGCCGTCGGGGCAGCTGGAAGACTGGCCATTCGGTGTTACAGGCAGTTCCGTGTAAAAGGCCGGTAAACTTACTAGGGGCCCGGAGAAGCTAGTAATTCGGTCACGTGGTTGATTGCTAAGCCTGGTGCACTTACTGCCTTGGGCTTTTCAAGGTGTAAAGAAAAACTTTCCTTTTGTCTCATGAGGTAAGGATGACACTGTGGTTTTAGTTAAGCGTAAACCGTTCCTCTTCACGAGCACTGGAGTCCCTTCGGGAGCTCAGTGACAGTACAGCCCTCCTCTCTCACCCCTGCACGCACAGCCCTCTGTGGACGAGTACATGGGGATGGTCAAAAGGAGCCCCTCCCCGCCGGAGGCTTGCCGGAGTCAGCTCCTCCCAGACTGGTGGACGCAGCAGCCCAGCGCAGGTGAGGGCGGGAGCGCCAACGGCCTTTCAGACCCGTGGGGCAGGCGAGGCCCTGCCTCAATCCCTCCTTTATTGGAGAGCATGAGCCCAGAGACCAGGAGGTGACAGCTGGCCTCAGAGGCTGCCAGGCTGTGGGGTGGCCGTGTTGACGAAGGGGCTCTGGAGGGGACAGCCCTGTGCGGCAGTGACCCCTCCGGGAAAGCGAGCCCGGCGTCTGGAGACGAGGCCTGGACGGCAGCGTGCAGCCCAGGGACACTTTGGGAGCAGGCCCTTGTGTGGGAAGGAAATGTGGCCCCACAGTGTCGCACTGACACATGGCCCCAAATGCCACAGTGCAGAGGAAGTGTCTCCCCCCGAGCCGTGCTGGTTGGGTTGAGGTCTGGTTTTCTGCATTTATGAAACACGGATCACCGCGCTGGGAAGGAAAAACACCAAATTCAGCGGAAGCCTGTGGCAGGGCCCCAGAAGCACGCCATGTGTGGCTTTTTAAGAAACTTCTGGAGGGGGAGTGTTTGGGATGGTTCCCTGCACACAGTTGGATCTGACTGGTTCTGAATCTGCTTCTCTCCTTCTCTGGCAGGCTTGCCACTGGTGACAGGGTACACGGCCTACGATGCGCACCATGCAGGTATGAAGGTGCTCTGGGCTGGGTGTGGGGTGTGTCGGCGTTGTTGAAGACAGTGCGAGGAACTTGTGTGGGCTTGTGAGGGTCCATGCATGAGCAGGACATGGTGTCAGAAGTCGGGAACCTAATTCCTCCTCCCCATTGTCTGATTTAGGATCAAGCTGGTGGCCTCTCCAGGGAGCTCTTCAGAGGCATAAATATGGAGGAGAAAATGTGGGGACTGACACTCAAGGGTCAGCCCTTCCTTGCTTGTGTGATCCCAGGCAGAGTAACTGAACCACTTGGAACCTCAGACTCCTCATCTATAAAGTAGAAACAATAACAACAACTACCTCCCTGGAGTGTTGTGAGGATTAAATGTGTTACTAAAACTTTCTGGTAGGCGATATAATAGATCAATGACTGTCACCAGTTCACTTTCCTTTACTCTCTCCCACACCCAGGTTTATAATGATAATGGTACTAATGAGGATGGTGGTGATGGTGAGGATGGTAATGGTGATGGTGAAGGTGTAATGGTGGTGACAGTGGCAGCTGGTGTTGTTGAATGCCAACTAGGAGCCATGATCAATGCTGAGACTTCCATGGCCTTATCTCCTTACTCTTTCCCGTCCCTCCTAGGTTGGTGCTGTTACTGCTCCATTGCCCAGGCTTAGAAGCCCTGGGTCTGACAGCCTGTGGCCCGCAGAGCTCCTATAGGCCCCAGGCTGTCCTGTCCATGCTCCTGCCCCTTGCTGGCGTGGTGCCCCATGGTTGTCTGATCACACTGGGTGCTTGGACTGGGCTCCTGCCAGGGGCCTCTGGAGTTTATGTTCTGGATCATCGGCCATGTCTTAAGAGCAAAGGAAGCTGGTGTCTTCCCCAACAGCTGCTGTGCTCTTGAGAAGTGAATAACCTGACTCATCAGGACGGGCCACAGAACGTTAGTGTAGGGGGATGGGCGGCCTTGTGCCGAGGAGGAAACGCGGCCCAGAGAGAAGTGTCTGACCAAGGCCCTCCGGGATGGTAGTTTCTGGGTGGTGATGGCAGATTCTCACCCCGGCAAGAAATTATAAAAAAACAGCGCTCCTGTTCAGAGAGCTTTTATTCATTGCACAGAAGCCCTGCGAGCTGGGGAGAGTCATCACTCCGGCTTCACAGATGACGAAACTGAGGCTGAGAGGTTAAATCATTCACCCAAGGTCACACAGCTGGGTTCAAACCCAGGCATCTGGCTTCAAGCCTGCTTTTGAGACTGCTTTCCACTGGGCAGCCACCCTGTTCACCAGAGGCCCAGCTCTGGGAGGCGCTGGGTCACGGGACCAGGCCTTTGACCTGGTTAGCCCTGGGCTATGGTCTGGGGAGTCTGCTGACCGATGCTTTCTGGGGCAGGAGGGTAGCTGGGCACGGGGAGCGTGGGTGGGGGGGACGCCGTCCAAGGGGGGGGTGTCCTCCGTTGCTCCACAGCTGCCTCGGCACACAGCGGGGGCACCAACTCCCAGGCATTGCCTCATGCTAAGACAACTCTAAAGCACCCTTCTAGAAGCTCTGGACTTTAGTACGTCTGTTCAGTTCCCACACACACACCCCACTGTGTAAATAGCTGATATCAGGGGTCCCCAGGTGTTTGTCCTGCAGGGGCATAGTAATGAGTGAGCCGGGCAGGAGCGGCACAGACTGGGCCACGTGGAGCACTGTGCCCATGGGACTGTTCACCGTGTGGGTGCCCTGGGGACACACGCACCCCGCCAGGCTCAACTGTCCCATTTTTCTAGAGAAACCAGAGGTCTGGATTTTATGTGAAACCTTCCCATATAAAATGTTGGCAACAGATCCACGTGGAGCGCATCCCGCCGCGGGGGCAGATGCAGGCTCGCCCATGCCGCCGGCGTGTGTTCTCAGCGGTGTGTGTCTGCGGTGACTGGGGGAAGGACCACGCTTGAATGCTCTCAGCAGGGCCTGGTGCTTAAGAACGGGGATGTGGAGCCGGCTGGCAGGGAGGGAGTGAAGCCAGTCTCCCCGCCTCAGCATTGTGCCGGCAGGACAAGCACTTGACCTGTCTGCCTCAGTTTCCTTACCTGGAAAATGGGTGCAATGATGACTGGTTTCTACTTTCTGCGGTTAGCATGAGGATTAAATGTGCTCATAGGCCCACAGCACCGGGCTCAGCACGCGTGTGTGCGCCATGTAGACCAGAGACTAGGATTTATAACTTCAGGAGTCTCATCTATGTGGCCCATCTTTTGTCCTGTTCCCCCAGTTTATTTAATTATGGCTTATATGGTGCTTCTAATGCGCTAAGCACAAATAGATCGGGCCTCCCAGGCACCCGGCGAGGTGGCTGCTATTACTAGCTCCACTTTGCCGATGGGGAAACAGAAGCACAGAGGTAAAGTCATCTGCCCCAGGCCCGGGCCGTACAGCTGGGACTGTGTGGTGGCAGGCGGCTCCAGGCTCTGCCCCTGGCGCCTTTGCTGTGCAGACCCTGCAGTCGGCCCAGCTCCCGGCAGGTGGGCGAACCGGGAGGCACATGACGGGTCGCATGGGGAACCTTAGAAGCACGGGAAGGCTGAGCCGAGTCACCTGGGACCTTAGTGTGTCCCCTGTGGGTGTCCGGTGCCCACCTGCAGGGCACGGTGTGTGCTCGCCCAGGCCCACCCAGCTCGAGCCTTGTCTAAGCCTCCATCTAGGCCAGTGTTTTGGCAGTGGGGTCACTAGGACAGCCCCACCTGGGCATCGCTGGAACACCACGCCTGCTGCTCCCTCTGGAGCAGCCAGTTCACATGGCTGAGAGGCACTGTGTGAGATAAAGCCTCGGCCGTGACGGGGCAAAGGGGCATGGTGGCGACACAGGCATCCGGGGTGTTTCATTCATTTGGGACAAAGTTCAGAATTGTTTCCGAGCCAAGGAAGTGGATGGTGTCAAGTCACCAGGCGTGCAGACATCGCAACCTTGGCATGGTGGGGAGGATGGTGGACGGGGAATAGTGACACGGGGTCGGAAGCTGGCGCTGCTGCCCGCCTGCTGGGAAACCCCCATCTGGGCCTCGCTTTCCCCAAGTGTCAAGTACATGAACTGGACAGGAGCCCCTCAGCTCTGCCTCCCAGCGCTGCATGATTCTAGAAAGCCATTTAACTCTGACGTGGGAGAAAATGGAGCCCATGAGCAGTAGTATGGAGTCTGGCTATTTGACTGAATGCTTGTTGAGCCGAGCCCAGTGGGAGGCCCTAAGGAATTAGGAGTGCACAGCAGCGTTAACTCAGGTGAGGTAGGTGGCCACCCACAGGGCTGCTCCTGATGGTTGTGCAGGCTGTGCACTGCACAACTCTAGGGGGCGCCATGGAGTTGGGCAGTTCAGGGGGCAGCCCTGGACTGGTCTGGGGCCCTAAATGCTGATTCCTCCCTGAATTTAGCTGTTGTGTTCTTTCCTACCTTAGTTTAGAGGTTCCCAAACTTTAGTCACTTGAGCCCCACCTTTGCAATCAGATTTCATATCTGAGGACTGCTTGTTAATTATACTATTATTATTAACATCCTGTTGCTCTCTAAATCTCATTTTTAAAAACTTGTTTGTTTAAATGGGGACCATCCCTCACTGCCTGGAAAGGACACCCAGTGCCACTTGCTGTAAGTAGGAGGTCAGGGGTCAAAGCAGGTCCGGCAAAACCTACTATTCAGAAGTTCTGGCTAGACTGTCACCGGCTCAGAGCCCAAGTCCCCCCACCTTTGTTGAAAGGAGAGGTCGCCAGGTTAGGTGCTAAGGATCCATGGGCACTGGCTGGGGCTTTTCTTCTTGAGATGAGAGATTGAGAGAATACAGAAAGTGAAGTAATCTTTTCTCTCATTTAATGCTGTGTGTCCCACTGTCATCTCACGTGTAGCACATTTTGGGGAACGTTGCTTTAACTTGAGTGTTTTTCAGACTCTTTCCTGAGAACAGGTTTGGATGAAGGGTTTCAGGGAGATTTCTTAGTTTGAAATTCTGGGAACCCAGAGGGACTGAATTTGTCAAAAAAAGATTCCAGCCTCGTTTTCATGAACGTGGAATTCAAATCTAGCATTTCCTTCCAGTATGAATGTGAGCAACAGGCCACACTTTTATATAGTATATAAAACATATACATATATATGGTATAACATTATATATGTGTTTATTGTATGACACTGTATAACAGGCTTTCAGTGGTGCCTGTGAGATGGAGCTATTTTCCTGAGAAATTTAATAGTCACAGCGTCATTCACCCTCAGCGTGGCCTGTACCTTATAGCAGTCACTAGACCTTCCCAGAACTATGGAAAGGACCATACTAGTCTTTTAGTTTTGGAAGGCAGCTATGCTCACCACTATACCTCCAATGCTGTCTTTTAGTTTTGAATCATTGGTTTCCTTAGTAAATCCGTGTATTTATTCATGCGTTTAAAAACAGTTTCTAGAAGGAGTGCGTGAACTTCCCCAGCATGTGAAAGAAACCCCAGGTCCACAGAAAGTTACCCCGCACCGTTTAGGAGGAAGAGGGGCTCTGGGCACTTGCACAGGAATGACAGGGACCCCTTCTCTGCAGCCCCTGACCTGTCCCCCTCTTCCCCACAGCCTTCTCCCAGATGGTCATCAGCTTCTACTATGGGGGCAAGCTTGTGGGCCAGACCACCACCACCTGCCCTGAGGGCTGCCGCCTGTCGCTGAGCCAGCCGGGCCCGCCTGGTGCCAAGCTCTACGGGCCCGAGGGCCTGGAGCTGGTGCGCTTCCCACCGGCCGACGCCATCCCCAGCGAGCGGCAGAGGCAGGTGACCCGGAAGCTGTTTGGGCACCTGGAGCGCGGCGTGCTGCTGCAGAGCAGCCGGCAGGGCGTGCTCGTCAAGAGGCTGTGCCAGGGCCGCGTGTTCTGCAGCGGCAACGCCGTGCTGTGTAAGGACAGACCCAACAAGCTGGAGCGCGACGAGGTGGTCAAGGTCTTCGACACCAGCCAGTTCTTCAGAGGTCTGTGGCTCCGAAACCTAAAGGCCGTGCCCCTCCCCTGTGCCATCCACTGGCGGGTGGAGGGGTGGCCTGTGGAGGAGCAGGGGCGCCCCCTGCATGTGACCCTGCCCAGCACTTTCTCCCTGAGTGATTCTGGGGTGTTTCTCTGGGCCTCGACTTCCCTGAATGGGGAATGGGGGATGCAGACACAGTACCTTCCCTGCGTGGCTGTGGGAGGAGTTTAAGGAACTCAGCACCTTGCAGCTCCCTTGTGGAGTGTCCTCATGCCCTGGGTGCTGGTTAGAATTGCAGAGTCTCAGGCCCACCCAGGCCTGCAGAGTCAGAACCTGGGTCCTGGCCAGGTCCCCGGAGATTAGCATGCGTGTCTTGAGACACGCTGACCTTGAGCATGGAGCCCTCAGGACAGCACCTGCACATGGCAGTGTGGCCGTGAGCTCTTAACGTTGTGTGCTGCCTGTGACCAGGATCCCACCCTGCCCGTCCCCCGGCAGGTCAGGCCATCTGAGGTCAGTCAGTCTGGCTTCCTGCCGTGCTGTGTGCGGCTCCCTCCTCCGGGCCTAGCGCTCTCTGCTCCTCTCCCTGTAACAGTGCTGGCTTGGGGCTGACGTCAACTGTCTCCTGCTCCCCTGCCTGAGAACTCATGGGGGCTTCCTGGAGAAGGGGCCCTGGGAAGGTGGGCGAGGTGGCATGTGTGCACTTGCGTGTGAAGTCACTCACTGAGGGCCCATCTGGAGAGGTGGTTGGGCCAGGAGTTGACCTCCCCACCCTGCATGTCTTTCCAGAGCTGCAGCAGTTTTACAACCACCAGAGCCGACTTCCCGACAGCAGGGTGGTGCTGTGCTTTGGAGAAGAGTTTCCGGACATGACCCCCTTGCGCTCCAAGCTCATTCTCGTGCAGGTAAAAGCAGGCAGCCTCAGGGCTTGGGGCCGTATCTCTCGGCCCACATGTCAGGACTCACTTTATACTTGGGCTGGAGGACAGGTAGCAAGGACGGGGCTTCTCCACCTGTGGACAGAGCAGGCTGGGCAAGACCTTCCGTTGTGGGAAGGTTCCATCTCTGAACCATCTTCTCATGTTCTCTCAATCTGTTGTTCCCTCATCCCCCTGACTCTTTTGAAAATAGAAACCTCCTTTTCAGAAAGATTCTACCTGTTACGTTGCCTTAAGGTCTGAGTGACCCTTGTTCACCTCTACGCAAAGGAATGAAACTCTAATAATGGAATTCTGGATGCTGGCTAGCGAGGTTGGGACAACACTGGGAAAGTACACATAGGAGTCTTTGCAGGACTACCACTTGCTCTTTCTTTGCATCAGCCTCTGCTGGGTTCATTCATCTGGGACTCGTGGAGGTTCTGAATGACAGCTCTGAAGGCACCCAGCTGAGAATCTGGCTAGGGTCAGAGCAAGTCCCACCTCACTGTCCGCCTCCTTCTCTGACCTTGGGTGCCTTCTTTCCAGATTGAGCAGCTCTACGTCCGGCAGCTGGTGGGAGAAGCCGGGAAGAGCTGTGGTGCCGCCTCCATGCTGCAGGCTCCCGAGGAGCCCCAGCCAGACCAGGTCTTCCGAATGTTTCCAGATATCTGTGCCTCACACCAGAGACCCTTTTTCAGAGAAAACCAGCAGATCACAGTTTAAGTCCCTCTCTGGGGCACTCTCCCCCGCCTAGGTCCTGCGTTTCGTTATTACGATTACTGTCGTGATTATTTAAGGGTGCGGATCCCTCCGACCTGGCGTCCTCTGCCCTTAATTCAGCAAGGGCGTTCTCTGAGGACGCGGCGCTGGAGGCCCAGCGGCGTCCCAGTTCTCGTGCTGAGGTGCAGATGCCGAAGCGCACCCTGAACTGGTCTGGGTGCTGTGACGACAACCTGTGATTAAAACCTTTATTTCATGAATTTTTTCCCGATTGCCATTAGTTGCTAGATTCTTTCAGCATTTTGGGTTAATTGATATTTCCAAAGGCCTGGCACTCAGTTTTACTAGCAAGTAGCTGCTTCCGGTCAAGAGCTCTGGAGTGTAAGATCCCCTCGTCAGAACCAGGCTGCCTTTTGTCTTTACTTTTTGTTAGAGCTGTAGGTTGATGGTTTCATACGCTTGCTTCATTGTGAACTACCTTTTCATCTTAAGCATGTTACTAAGATTGAAAAATGTTTAGATACCAGCCTCCCTTCAATAAGTGAAAGCAAAGCTCGTGGCTTATCAGAAGAATATGTGTTCTTCCTAGAATTTGGTGCCAGGCAAGTGGTTCTATCAGCAGGTGAACTGCTGTGTTGTTACCTTCAGACAGTGAAGATCTTCCCTTTGGGCCTTCGTTGCCAGGAAGCTCAGAGCTAAATTTATTTTTTCATTTCTGTAGTTAAATCATCCCAGATACTGTTCTCTATTCTTCTTTCTAAATGGCTTTGACCTGTTTAAAAAAATATCTGTACTTTCAATTGTCCTTTTGTAAACGGCTCTGAATCAATTTTTTTTCTTTTTACAAAGTGGGCAGAATAGAAATCACAAGTTCAAAAGCAGCTGGGGATTGAATAAGCATTCTGACTGTGCGTTAGATTCAGGCTTAGATTCCTCAAGCTGTTCATCAGCCGGCAGTGTTGAGCGTGTGGCCGGGCTGGACTGGGCTGGGGTTGTGAATGCGATGGGACAGCTTCTCATCGCTGCCCTGGCCGTGGGGTGGGCCTTGCAGGGGGAGTGCCTCTCCCCAACCCTGGTCCTCCTCAAGGTTCAAGGTCCCCACTCCTCACTGAATTCCACTCTTCAACTGAGTCACATAGGGGATTCCAATGGAGAAGGCCCACGGTCAGCCCTGGAAGAATTACTGCCCGAACCTGTCCAAATGTTTGCCTTAAATCATGGTGCTCATCAGAAGCTAAGGCTGAAGACTGGGAGCGATGGCTGGGCTGGGGGGTGACCCTCCATGCAGGGCAGTGCGTCCACACCACCTTAAAGGCCCTTCTGTGATTAAAATGCACCTGAACATTTTTTCTAAACAAAGTGTTTTGCTAGATGGGGTGCCTCTTACCCGCCTGGGCGTCCTGCACACTGCATGGCTGCCCCCAGTGTGTGTCAGGTCTGCAGGCGGCCCCCTTCACGCCAGTGCGGCTTGTTGGCAGACCTGACTGAGTCAGGCACATGGCCGGGGGTGGGGTGTCAGGGGTGGCGGTGGTCTGTTTGGCTCCCTTCCACTCTCCCTGGGAAGATAACCCAGCCTGGGTCACCACCATCCCTGACTCAGAGTATCAAACAGCAGGAAGGAGCCTCATCTGTCAACGTCATTTTGGAAGTGGCAGAAGTCAGGGTGGTGAGTCTCTGATGTGCAGTGGAGAAGCCAAAGCGTGCCTGCTCACTTCCCCGTGACTCCTTCCGTGAAGGCGATGTAGGCCCCGCGTGCAGCAGGGCTCGATGATCGCAGGTCCTTCAGGTGTGCCCGAGTTCACGTGAGAATATAGGAAAACTCCAGTAAAGGTGTTTTTTTCCTCTTTGGCCAGCAGAAGCCAGCATACATTTCTGAGGATACCAGACCTGTTTTCTGAAATGTCAGATAACAATAGGCTTTACTCTCTGCTCAAATGAATGTTAAAGCACACATCTTTAATAATGCTGAATGAATATTTATTTTTGTATCCTTTAAAAAGTATATTGATCTTTTTAATTCTTTATGAAAATAAAGTGCCCTTTTTTAAAGCTGATGTGTGCTCCGTTTTTTGTTTTTTTAAAGTCATTGTTGAATAGTTCATCATTTTTACCAGATTCTTTGTTCTCTAAAGAGGGAATGAAAAAAAAATTCCAGGCTGTGATTTTAAGGAGTTTTGTTTGCTTGTATTTTACTTATCCCCAGAACAACAGCAAACGGGTCTGGAGACTCGCAGGTGACAGAGCTTCCTGGGGAACATGTAAAAACACTGTCTTTATCGAATGTGAGGACCGGTTTAGGTTTCTGTGAGCCGACTGGTGAGCATGCAGGTGTGGGGAGAAAGGAGGCAGCCTGGACAGTGCTACCTTAGAAGCTGCTAGAAGTCATTTGCAAGGGACCCCCAGGGCTGGGTTGGCCACATGTGATCCTCCGGTTTACATACAAGCTCATTGTGCTAGGTCCTAGGGCTACAGCGGGCATGCGGGGACCCAGTTTGTCAATCATGGCGATTGTGTCATGGGGCATGTCTGTTCAACCACCCAGGACAAATCGGTCAATTGCCGGGAGGCAGAGACTCCGGCCAACCCAGGCAGAGAGAGGTGTTACCCAACACAGTCCGTCGCCAAGGCTGTGCACGTTCTCTGTCCAGCCTCAGACGTGCCCGGTGGGACGGAGACTGTTCTTCATCCCAGCTTACGGATGAGGAAGCTGAGCACGGGTCCCTGTGTGACTGACCGGGGGCCCTGGCGTCCGCCTGAGAGCTTTGGGATGGGCTCTTGCTGCCTTGCTGAAGCCTGCTGGCCTGCTGGGACCCGGGAGAGGCAGCACCTGGGTGCCTCACTGGCTTTCTTAGAAATCTTCCCAGTGAGTCATGCTAATTCCCGCACGCTGCAACTAGGAATTATGTTTATAAGTAAGTCCCTCTCTGCCATGTGAAGTCAGGGCCAAATGTGGGAACTTAGAGCCTGCTTCTCCCCAGAGTTCAACACCCTGGTGCGGGCCACTGACAAACCCTTCCCACTCAACTTGTGGCGACCCTGGAGGCAAAGGAGGGGAGTGCAGGGGGTTCATCTGCAGAGGAGGGAATTTAGGGACATGATGGTTCGGTCATAACCGGGGAGTTGTGGAAAATGTCACTAGGGCCCTGGAGGCAAACTAGGTTTTGAGATGTGGACTTCCTCTGGACGATTAGCCTCCAGGACCCGAAGGGCAGCTCATGGGAATGGGCTGATAAGACCTTCTAGAAATTGAGCAGCCTTCACTCTTTGTATTTTAAAAACACTGTAAGAAATGAAGATATTTCATCTACCTCAGTCATTTCAGTGATTGCCACTCAGGGCACCAACTTTTGCAAAATCCATCTGGGCTGCAAAATTCTTGTTTCCCTTTGTGATGTCCAGACAGATAAAGATGACCAGCCCTGGGATAAGCATCCACACAATCTGCTGGGCCCTGGGGATCCTGGGAGAATCCTCCTAAAAGAGGCTGGCTGGGCAGGCATCCGGGGTGCCGTGGGGGAAATTTCTCTCTGCAAAGAAACAATTGTGGCAACCAAGAAGAGCTGCTTCATGCGAGTGATTCAGACTCTCTTAGTAGAAGGTTTTGCAGCTCAACTACTCATAAATATTTAGAAATTCTTTCTGAAGAATGATCTATAACCAATGTCTGTAACTTTAGCAGCTCAGCGGGCTGAGCGTGGGGGAGGGGTGGTTTCTCAGTGGAAAGCCCGGGGGCGGGTTGGGGGCAGCAGCAGTGCCTCAGTGCCTCAGCCCACTCCTGATCATCTTCCTCCCGGACATGTGTGTTCATACTTTGGCTTCTTGAAAGTTCCCTCTCACGGTAAGAAGCTCATTTTGCCCCGTGTTTCCTAAACTGTCTGATCTGATGTTAAGCCTTGCGGTGGGTCTGTGTGAGCGTCTAATCCAATCTTGGGCGTTGAGAGGAAAGCATGCATATTTCTTTCCTGTTCTGGTCAGGCTGCCTTCGGGTCTAGAGGACGGTTTCACTCACTTCTTCGTGTAACAAACTACCCTCACACTGACACTGAATTTCACGCATGAATTTTATGGGTCAGAATTTTAGGCTCTTCTGTTCCGCAAGGTCTGGGGTCTTTGCTGGGAAGACGCGAGCAGCTGAGGGTAGTTTGCACGCTGGGGGGTGAATCATCTGAAGGGTCTCCATGAGCACGTCGGGTGCCTGGAGGACTGGAAGCTGGGCACAGCACGGACGGTCGAGTGGGATGGCACCATGAGGCCTCTGCGTGTATCTTGGGCTTCCTCACAGTGTGGCGGCCCCAGGGCAGTGCCATGGACAAAGGGGAAGCCGAATGGCTGGTTATGACCCAGCCTTGAATGCTGTCTAGTGTCACTTCTGCACCCGCTCTTGGTCACAGCAGTCACAGGCTGCCCAGACAGCGGACTGGGCAGAGACCCCACCTCTTGATGACAGGCCTGTGAAGGAACTGGCAGCCGTCTCTTAAAATTGCCGCAGGAGCTCAGAAGCATCTCCTTTGCTATCCATCCCAACTTCCCCACCCCCCTTTAAAATTTCTTCTGCCCTCCCCCTAGAAGTCCTGGCCCCTTTCTGCCCTGATGCCTGGGCTCCCAGGCATGACTGATGGCTGCTGTGTGACACAGGTGCCCTCCCGACCTGGGATGTGGTGGGGGTGTGCAGGGAGCTTCCGGCTAGCTTGACTTGGCTGCTATGGCGAGAACCTTGCGTAGCTTTGCTCTTCGCTTCCCCCTTCTGCTCTTTGTCCTGCAGGTGAGGCAGGGCCGCCTTTCCTCCGCTCGTCCCCAGCTCCATGGCTCCACCACAGTCTCTTGGTGAAACAGGAGACTTCACAGAAGGTCATGCCCTTGGTCATGGCGTTTGAGGGGCTAGGAAGGCCCCGGCTGAACTTCCATCTCTACCACCTGTAGCTGAGAGAGAGGGCAGCTTAGGAGAATCCCAGGTGCCGCGCTTCCCCATTTGTAGGCTGCTTGTGAAGACTGAACCCTTCACAGCAACTCACAACAGTGCTCGGCAAACAGCCAGCGGTTTATTAGTGGGAACTGTCGTTACTGCGAGCCCCGCAGGGCCCTGGCTTCCTTTCCCCCAGAAGCAGAGCCGGAGGCAAGGATTTGTGTGTAAATAGTCCACGTGGGAGGTCATCTCAGGAAATCCTGGGAGGGGATGGGGACCAGCTGAGGAAGGTCATCATCAAGCCGGTGACCCCACGGCCACTAGAGTGTGATTCTGCAGGGACTCTGGGAAATGGCGAGGCGCACGAGCCCCGGCTGAGGGAGCCAGGTATTTGTCCACCTACCCCCACCTGCTGCTGGCTGAGGGCTGCTCCCGGGGGCCTTGGTGACATGGTACACTTGAGACTTGCCTTGCACGCAGGGGGAGCGGCTCTGCAGCCCGGAGAAGACTCAGCTGGCTCGGGGGCTGGCAGCTGGGATTTGCCATGCCAACTGGGGCAGGAAGAGTGAGGCATGTGGCGGACACAGGCAGCATGAGAGGGGGGACAGAGTGTGGCCTCTAGACCCGGACGGCTGGGGCTCAACGCCCAGCTCAGTGTCCACTGGCTGCATGTCCTGGGGAAAATCACTCAGGCATTCTGCTCCTTGCTTTCCTCACCTGTAAAATGGGGGTAACACTACTACCTATTGTGAGGATTAAATGACTTAATAAGGGTAAAGAACTTGCAACGGTGCCTGGCACATAGTAAGTACTAAGAAAATGCTTATATTTGTGTTTAAACATTATATATAAACATTTATAGTTATTTATGTAATTAAATTACTTCACTATTAAATATTGATATCTTATAAATACAGAATTAAAATTAAATCGAATGTACATAATTAAACAATCCCACCCAATTACTTAGTGATTGCTCATTATTAAATAATCATGTGATAAACTACACACTTCCATAATTCTACAATTACTTGACTATCATGATAAGTATTTAACTTTATATAATTACCTTAATTTTCACCTAATCATATAATGCTTAGGTAACTATATTATAATTATGTAAATGATTTAATAATTGTAGTGAGATTATGAAATAACTTAACATAATTTCTTATTTACTATCTGCTTTGAGCAAGGGGAAAGACCATCCGCGCTGTTATCACTCTGATTCTGTAACTCAAACCAGGGCCTGGCATGTGGGAGTGCTCGGTCAGTGTTTGTTGAGCGGCTGACTGTGGTGAGGTCAGGACTGTGGTGGAGAAAGAGCAGCTAGCGGGCGAGGCTGCCACAGGACATGGACATGGACACAACAGGTGGGCCCCTGTCAGAGGAAGAAGGGGCTGTAGGAAAAAGCACACTCCGGGCCGCTGGGTGCATAGCAGGTGCTCAGGACATGGTCGCCCCCTTTCTCTCCTCTTGTCCCTATAAAAAAGGGCAAAGATGACAGGGATCTCATAGGGTTTTTGTGAAGGGAAGGGACCCAGCAGAAGTCTTGCAGCAGAAGATAGTGTGAACGTGTTCACAGGCGTCCCCCCTTCCAGTCTTCCCGAGGAAACTGTAATTGTAAGCTCAGTTTTGGCCATCCCTTGCCCCAGTGGATTGTTTCTCACTGGAGAGAGACCAAGCTGATCTACAGGATAAAGACAAAGGTCAGGGGCCGGGTGCGGGGTACCAGGAAAGGGACAAGTACACCTCTGAACGCTGAGGGAGTCCTGGGGCGTGTGCAACGGGGTGCGCGGAGCAGAAATGGCTTTTTACGAAGGCTGTGATGGGTTATCTGCATTCGTCTGCCTCCTGGCTCTCGGCACATGAAAACGGGGGATTTGAGCTCACCTGAAATTGCATTTGGTTGTGGAGTTATGTGTTGTCAGGAGGGACATTTCTGAGACTGAGTCCCTCGGGTCTCCTGGCTTTATCAGGGTTACACACGTGTCTCAAGTGCCTGGTATTATCAGGTGCTTCCTTCAATTATAAGGACCAGAGGGAGTTAGAAAGAATCATGAATCTTGAAAATAAAAATCTGTCAGAGAAACACAAGAAGGAGGGACTCTGGCTGTTTTCTTGCAGAGCTTCTGGGGGGAAAAAATCACAGTGCACTCAGCAGGCTCAGATGTTATCTCTCCACTCAGCAGTTCCCTTCCTGTAGCATTTGCAAAAGCCTTTCTTCTGGCCCCCTCGCTCCCCCTTCTGAAGCATGCATTGCGCAATTCAGGCCAGTTAGAAATCCTGGGCCCAGAAATAAAGCGACTGTTGCTTTCGTGTCCGTGCGCGTTTGCGCTGGGTCCCGACGGAGGCGGCAGGCAATGTTTGCAGGAAGCAGATGGCCTGGTCTACTGTACATTTCAGAATATTTCAACTGCAAGGCTGGCTGAAGCTGTTGCATCACTGGGCCAGACAGGGCCACAGGACAGAAAAGGGACTCCTGGGGGTTGAACTGCTGGGTGGCAGGCTCAGTGGTCCAGAGGTAGGCCTGATGGGAGGTCAGGGGGGTGTTTGGAGAGAAGGAAGGAGGTAATGGGTTGGAAAAGTGCCCGAATTCTCAGGTCCACTGTGGGCAGACGTAAATGGCACACATAGGGACTGAGATGTCAATGGGACCTGAGTTCAAATCTTGACTCGGTTGCTGATTAGCTGTGAGACGTTGGGGAAATGACGTCCCTTTGGTGAATTTCAGTATCCTTGGCTATAAATGATCCACTGTACCTACTTCACTTGGATGCTGTAAGGATGAGTCGCCCTGGCCTCCTGGAATCCTTCTGGGGACTAAATGAGTTCAGCCTCATACAGTGTGTGGGCAAGTGCCGGGCACACAACAGTAAGCTCTGGAGAAACGTCACCTATTGGCATAACTCTAAGGCCACCGTTCTAATGATAGACCTGAGGTAGAGGGTTTGGGTCAGCCTCTCCCTGCAGGAAGGTAACGTGGGCAGCAATTTGGGAGACTGCTCAGTGGTGTGGAATCGAGTGGACAGAGCTAAGAGGTCTTCAGAGGGGCCTCTCCAGGGACAGTAGTTTAATGTCCTTTGGGCATCTCCTTGAGCACACGCTCTTCCGGGCTTGTTTTGCTGGCTGTCTTCTGTTGTCCCAGTACCCACCCTGCTCACTCCCTGGAAGCTGACCTCCATGGACCACTAACAGGCCCCTCCACCCTCTGGGTTCAGCCAGTGGGAACCCCAGTAGGAAGTCGGAGGGAAAAAACAGAGAGAGGTCAGGGTGCTCGCACACCGGTTTCCTCCCTGCGTCTCCCCCGGTTGGCTGTGTTCCTCCCGAGCCTGTGGACCCTCTGTGACTCTCCCTAGGCTCTTGGAGCCAATCCGTCCCCTGGGCCCTTTGGCATTGCCATCTTTGAGTGGTGACAGATGTGGTGTTGCCAGTCGTGGCTCCTGCACATGCTCTCTCTTCTGGTTCCCTTATACCAGCTGTCAGCAAATCTGGCCCACTGCCTGTTGTTGTCAATAAAGTTTTACTGGAACACAGCCATCCTCATTTTTTCGCATATGGTCTGTGGCTGCTTTTGTGTCACAGTGACAGAGTTCAGTAGTTGCAACAGACACCACATGGCCCCCAAGCCTGTACTATTTACTATCTGATCATTTTCAGCTTTTCAGAGCAGTTTGTCAAGCTCTGCCTTGGACCCCATTCACAATTCAGAGATTCGTCCCCTTGCAGATGAGCCCCTCGGGGGCCCTGGTGCGCATTGGATCCTTGGAGTACGCTGGGAGGTAGGTGTTCTCATTCTCTGCGTTTTGCAGATGAGGAAACTGAGGCTCAGGGAGGCCAGATGCCCTGGATGAGGTTAGTCCCACGGGCAGCTGGGATGGGGCTGAGATCCGAACAGAGGGAGTCCAGCTCCAGAGCGAGGTGTAGCCGGCAGGCTCGCCCTCTTCCCTGGAGTCGCTCTCCACCCCCTGGATGGCTGTGCCCCCCGAGCCAGGATGCCTTCCGCGCGCGTGGCGGACAGAGCGGCGCAGGGCCCTGGGTTCCGCCTTTTCTGCCGGCAGCCCCTCATGGTTGGCAGACGCCCTCACGTCCCGCCTGCTGGGGCCCGGTCTGGCCTGGAAGGCACCTTTGTGCATCTCCTTTTGCCACATTGGATGCTGACTGCAGCGTAAGCTCTGCAGAGGGAAGCTCTTTTGTGAATTTCGGAGCTCTTGGTGAGAGAGGGTCCCTAAAGCCCTTAAATGCTAACAACCCTCCCCTCTCCCTCACCCCCCAGGCGCTGCCAATGGGGAGCAGGCAGGAGACGCTTGCAAGAGCCCCTTTAATTGTGAGCAGGACCAGTTCCCAGCCCCTCAGAGCCCTTGCCCCTCCCCGGGCTGGGGTGCCGTCTCATAGGTGTCATCATTTCTCTCACCATCATCCTGTCAGTGTCATTGTCCTTGCATGTCAGAGCATCTCCCCCAAGGCTGTGTGCCCCTCGGCAACCCCTGCCGACTCTGCAGACCGAGGGAGTCCAGCTGGGGAGGCAGATGCTACTGGTTTCTAGTGGGTTGAGGCCTGGGGTGCCGTTCAACACCCTGCAGTGGCCCCTGCGACTAGAAGTATCCACCCCGAATGTCAACGCCGCAGACATGGGAAGCCCTGCGATAGATGCTGATCTTCTTGAGGGAGGGAAGTGTCTGTCTGCTCACCATTAAATCCAACAGATAGCACGTGCTCCACAAGCGGTTCTTGAGCGAGCGAATGCTTGCCCTCCCCGGAACTGGGCTAACCGTACTTCCTGTGTCCAAGGCCCTGAGCCATCCAGGTGCCAAGGTGTGCCCTGGGCACTGGGGCTCAGAGGATGGAGCAGAGGCTCCGTGGCGCCATGCTGGGGGTTGGAAGGCCCCTGGTGGAGGCATGGAGGAGGAGGACAGGGTGGCCTGTGGGGAGCAGAGTGGGTGGGGCCTGGAGGCTGGGCTGAGGGGGGGCCCATCTGAGGACCTCGGGGAGCAAACCAAGGCCTTGGTGCCCAGGTCACTCTTGTGCGGCCACGAGGAAAGCAGTGGGCTCCCGGCCTCCGCCTGGCCCGCCCGAAGCTGACGGCTTTAAGCCAAGACAGTTTTACTCAAGAGGAGCCTGCTTTTCAGAAGTCTCGGGCGAGGGTGTGGGACGCGGGCTGCTCTGAAACGCAACGTAAGTCCCTTCGGTGTGCCTCTTGCTTCCGGAGTGTAATGGCGCTGAGATCACTTCCCTCGCCTCAGGCGTGAAAACCCGTTGGCACCAGAGGTCAGCAGCTGCCACCCCCTCGGGCTCTAACCCCCTGCCCTCAGCCGGGGCTGGGAAGGGCTGCGGTGGGTGTGCTGTGCCCCACTCTGCCCTGTTTGTGACGGTGTGACCTCTTTGACCCTCACCTGGAAAGCAGGTGGCAAGCCACAGTGCGATTACGTTCTGTGAAAGGCCTTTGATGCTGTGGGGCACGCCGGGGGTGGGCATGTGCCCAGGCCCCTCGGGCTGCTGGCTCCTGCCCGCGTTCACGCCCCTCCCCCCCACGAGGGGGACTGTGTTGGGTGGGAAGATGGCACTATCTTGACTTTTAGGGTAACCACTTCCTGCTTTTCTTCGTACTTTACCTACCACTGAGCCCCGAGACACACGGCACACAAACAGAACCGTACAGTGGGTACCCCTTTGTGTCTGGCTTCATTCGCTCAACATCAGTGGGGTCGCCCCAGCTGTCGCGAGCAGCTGGAGTCGGCCACTGGCTTCCACGGCTGCGCTGCATCCCGTGGGGAACTCCGTCGGGATTCTTGCCGTCGTCTGTGGGGGGGCGCTTGGTTTGTTTCTAGTTTTGCTGCCACTGATGGCGCTGTGCGCGCACTCCGGGACCCCCGCTCAGGCGCCAGGCTTCTGAGTCCTGGGTGTGCACGTGCTGGGCGTGGCTGCGTGCCGTGGCTGCAAGCTCCTTACCCGCCCTCAGGGGCCCCTGAGGAGACGGCGGACCCGGGTCGGATGAACCCAGGGCTCAGCTGGGGCGGGGGGAGGCGGCAGGGTCGCCACGGTCACGATGGGTGGGGTCTTTTCTTCCTGGACTCTGTCCTACTTTAATAGCTCAGAGGGCATGGCGATCTCACAGTGGCATCTTGGTGGTCCATGCACTTGGGCTGTTGTGGCTCTGGTCCTGCTTGGTAATTATGGATAAAGCGGCATAGTGTCTGTTTGCCAGGGTTTGTGTGGATATTCGATCTCAACTTCTTTGGGGGACTGCCTGGCAGCACAGTTGCTGGATTGTTTGGTGAGCCTATGTTTGGCTTGGTGAGAAAACTGCCCGACTGGCTTCCAAGGTGCACGTGCCACTGCGTATCGCCGCCAGCAAGGAGGGAGCTCTTGTGGCCAACAAGTTCGTTTTTTAAGCCTTTGCTCCATCTCGCCTCCACTAGCCAGGGGTGATTCCCGCCTCTGACACCAGGGCCACGCTATGCCCAGGGCTCTGGTTCCGGCAAGATGTGGGTTCAGCCACACAGCCCTGCTGTTTGCCTCCATGGGAACGTGGGTGGGTTAGTTATCACTCTACCCCAGGCCTCACTTGCCTCCTCTGTGGACAGGAGGTGGGACCTCACTGGTGTGGATGCTGGTAGAGCAGATGGGATGCTGGCTAACCTGGGGAAGGCAGGCCTCCACGAGCATCAGCCACCCTCGTAACGGACCCAGACTCTTAGAAAGTCCAAGGGGGAATGGAGTCTGTGGTAGATGGGATAAGACCCCCAAGAAGCCCATATTCTAGTGCCCGGAAGAAACTTTGAATGTTACCTTCATGGCAAGGGGACTTTGCAGGTGTGGTTGGGTTGAGGCTCTTGGGGTGGGGAGGACCCTGGATTCTCCGGGAGGGCCCTGGGTCATCACAAGGGTCCTGGGAAGGGGCAGGGTAGCCAGAGGAGACTGGAGTGGCTGTCTGCTGGCTCTGAAGGTAGGAGAGGGTTCCTGGGCCAAGAACCTTGGCGGGCGCCTCCAGAAGCGCCTCTAGAAGAGGCAGAGGAGCCGGCTCTCCCTGGGGGCTGCAGAGGGAACCAGCCCTGCCCACTCCCTGGCCTGAGCCTTGGGAGGCCTGGTGTCATGCTGCTGCCCTCCCGACCGCGAGGGTGAATGTGCGTTGTTTTGCGTGAGTGGGTCTGTGGCCCCTTGTTACGGCAGCAAGAGGAAACTGGTGCGGAATCTGAGCAGGCAGATGAGGAAACCGAGGCCGAGACCAGGCCTCATGCGGCCAGCGTCCCAACAGTGGGGATGCGCGGCCTGGGCTCTTCTGCCTCTTTCTCGGCCCAGCCTGCTGCTTGGCTCTTGTCGACGAGTCCGCCACCCTGACGGTGTCACTCAGAAGCTACGCTGCCCAGAGAATTTGGGCACATGGGTGCAAACCCCAAGGTTGGAAATAGATCTGTAAGCCTCATGGTTGAACTTCTCCTCAGCCTGCTGCGAGGCTCACGACTTGCGAAGTTACTTCCTCCTGACCCGCTCCTGCCAGCCTCACCCCCCCCCGGGCATTCCCGCCCCTCCCCCCAGCCGTCCCGACTTTGGGTGCCAAGCTCTCCGCACCCCCCGGGGTCGGCCTTGAAGGATCTGCCCTTGGAAAGATCCCCGGCGTGTTCCCGGGCCAGGCCGCGACGAGGGACGGCTTTCTGGCTTGGAAGCTTGTTCATGGGTGACTATTACTGTCTTTCTCGTTTTGAGGTTAAGGTTGGTGCTTCCTTTCTCTGGCTTGCAGCTCAGCCCTGACGCTGTCACAGCCAAGAAGCTATTTCCATTCAAAACCGCTATGAGTGTGGCACTTTCTCAAGAAATTTTCCTTAGTTTCCACCCAGTTCTTGGGCTTGACCTAAAGGTGATTCGGAAAATCTGAACAATATCATCAGACACATTGTGTTGTGTGGGAGGAAAGGGGTTATTTTCTGAATGAGGCTTATAATTTCTGTTTCATTTCACATAGGAGTGCTTCAAAAATGCCAAAGATGTTTTTAAAAAGCCTGTGCTTTCCATAAAGACTCCACCTAGGAGTAGCCTACGAGGTGTCCGGTTTAGTCCTGGGCACGCAGTAGGCGCTGAAGGGATGTTTATCGAATGAACAGCCGACTGAGTGAATGCGTGAGCCATGAATCCTGAAGCAGCTGGAATGTTCCAGAACTTATTCCATGCTCTCCCTCTAATGTGGGTCCCGTGTCCTCACCCTGCATGTTTCTCAGGCAAGAGCTATCCACCTCGACGTCTTCCAGTGGCCCTGAGAGACTCGCAGGATGGGGACCGCCATGCGTCTCGCTGCATCTCCCGGAGCCGGGGGGCCTGGTGGGGACGGGATCCCCTAGTCTGGAGGAGGCGGGCAGCCAGGCTTACTGAGGTGCCAGCGACCGCCCAGGCCCTGTGGGGGAAGTACACGTGTGTCACATTGGCAGGGGGGCATCTCCCCAAGCAGGAAGGGGGCCCACGTTTACTGGGAACCCTTCATCTCATCTGCCTTCCCAACAACCTTAAAGACCATTATCCCCATTACTGGGGTGTGGAAATGGACTCAGCCGTGTGTACCAGCAGGCAAACTGCCCCAGGTCCGGGTGACAGACCGGAACTGCCTCTGAGTGGGCCAGCGATAGGGACGCTGCTGCTGACCACGGGCACCCGCGCCCCCTTCTCCTTGCTCACCGAGCCCTGATTTTGTTCAGGCAGCTGCTCCGTCTCTGTGTGACTCGGGGCAAGCGGTCCCCACTCTCGGACCAGATCCCTTTCTGTGACCGCTGACACTCTCCAAGATCAAGGATGCGTGCCCGTCCCCTCGACAGTGACCGGTTCAGGAAGGGGCATGTGATCAAATGCTGGCCCCCGAGCGGGGAGGTAACGACCCCCTGGGGGCTTCTGAGAGGGTCTCCTTCCTCCAGAGAGGGCGGGGCAGGGGCGGGGCGCCCAGCTCCACGTGTGGCTGTGTCTGGGGGGGGATGGAAGTGCCGGGGCCATCACGCCGCCAGCCTGCGGGTGATGGGACACCTGGCTGGGGCGGGGGGTAGAGGAGTGCCCGCCTCTGGCCGCCTTGTTTTAGGATTCCTTGTTTTTTGGGGGCAGACATTCTTCTGAATCCAGAGATTTCTGCTCCTTGCTGCCCAAAGCACCCGAGGGGGCATGTGGTTCTTTTCTCACCTCCTCACATCCTCCATCCTGCACCAGCTAAAAGCGTGGGGGTGCAGCCTCGTCACTTAACAGAAACCACCTCTCTGGGCCTCCACCTGCTCGGCTGTAAAATGGGACTCTCCCCCGCTGCCCACTGCCCAGTGTGCTGGGGATGTGAGGTGTGGCAGGCAACGCGAGCCCTTTCAGACCATCTCCGCACCAGGCAGGACCCGTGCAGGAGCATTCCACCGGCCTGCAGCGCCGTCTGGGTCGCAGGTGCAGGACCAGGTGCTCCGGGGTCGCCCCTTCGCGGATGGGGACAGCGCCGTCGACTCTCAGGTGGCTTATCCTGATCTTGCTCACGGCTCTGCGTAGGCTTTGTGCCCATGAACTACATTTAGTGGTAACAATGCCACACCATCCCCAGTCCTAGAGAAAGGGTGGCTGGGGCAGGATTGCCTTTGAAAACTGCATTCAGTCCTGAAGGGTCCTGGCCCCGTGTCTGGGGGGTGGGCAGGGCCACGTGGTGCGTCCTTGTGGGGGACACAGCGCGGTGCTTGCCCATGGGAGCAGCACCAGCATTAGCTGTAAATAGCGACACCAACCGCGGTGGGGTCTGGCCAACAGGAGCTTGCTGAGAGGATTCTGGACTGGTGCAGGAAGGGGCCCGAGGCCAGGAAGCCTCTCCTTCCCCATTCTCGTGTCTGGTTCCCAGTCACACTGGGCGTGGGGGCGTCGGATGGGTGAGCCTGGTGGCGTGACTGCACCCTCACTCCCCTCTTGGCGGGGTGGGTGGGGCAGTGGGGACCCCCCCCCCAGACAGAGGAAGGCTCTGAAGGCCCGAATCAGAGCCGAACATCTCAGCAGAGCGGGAAGGTGTCCTTCCGTATTGATGGAAGGGACCATCAATAAATCGTAAGGGAAAATTTACCCCCAAGATACCTTTGTTCATAAACCCTAGGCGCCAATGAAGGGTTTTCAGTGTTTTTCTCTTGGTAGCCTGCTTTTGAACACTGGAATTTGTGGCCCATCACCTGGAAGATTAAAAACCTCAAATGGCAGTGAATACATTGGTCAAAAGGGCATCGAGTGACGATGTCAGCCTAGCGGTCCCCCCATGTGGCCACAAAATCTTGAGAGCTTTCGGTCCTCTTTGGTCCCTGCCACCGGGTGAGAGCGCTCCCTGGCCTGACTGCCCTCGTATGGGTCCTGGGTGAGCTGTCCCATGGCTGCTGTAAACTTAGTGGCTTCAAACAGCACAGATCTGTTCTCCTACAGGTCTGGAGGGCAAAGTCCAATAGGCGGACTACGATCGAGGTGTGGGCAGCGCTCGGCTCCCACTGGGGGGGCTGTTTCTGTGCCTTTTCCAGCTTCCTGGGGTGCCTGTGTTCCTTGACTGTGTCCCTCCTCTGTCTGCAAAGCCAGCCGTGGCAGATTGAGTCCTCCTCACATCCCATTTGTCTCTCTCGTGCCTCCCTGCCCATTTTGAAGGGCATTGGTGTGCACAGGGGGCCCACCCAGATAATCCAGGAAATCTAGGTTGGGGTCCGCTGATCAGCAACCCCAATTGCCCTTTGCCACATAACCTAACACATCCACAGGGCCCTGGGTTTGGGACGTATATGTCTTGGGCTGGGGGACGGCACCATTATTCTGCTTATCACACTCAATGCAGCGAAGCTGAGCCAGGCTTCAAGGAAGGTGCTTCTGTCCTTCCTTCCTGTATCTTGTCGCTAAGTACACCATGCTCCTTCAGAACACTCAGGGTTTTATGTTACAGAGTTTTGGTTAATTATTTAACAATCCCAGGAATGTTTGCTAACCACCCCTGTGCCAAGCCTGGGTACACATCTGTGAGTGAACACATGCCTGTCCAGCAAGCTCAGTTTGCACGGACACCTACTACCTTTGGAGCATGTCCTGTATCACCTCCTGTGCTTGCACAACAACCCTGTGAGGTCGTTTTTATTGTCATTTCCCTCGTATGGATGAGGAAATGGGCATGGAGAGGTTAAGTAGCATGCTCAATGCCACACACCTTGCTTGTCAGCTGTCAGAACACAGGACTCCTGTGCTCCCCCTTAGTCTCCTCTGATACTTGCTGCAGGATATATTGTTACAGCAAAACATCGCATTTCACACTGGGCAAAATTTGGCAGCCCACCAGTGAGGTCTCCTGCACTTGCCTGCACGATGCCATGTTTGAGGGGCACAGCTTTCAGAGGCCCCACCCGGTCCTTCTTCTCTGCAGGTGCGGAGGGCAGTCAGCATCGAGCCAAGGAGTTCTGTACTAGGATCCAGGTCTCCTGACCCTGGTGGCCTTCTCCATCCAGAGCACAGAAGCTCGTGGGACCTCAGAGAACCCAGCTCTGTCACCCTGGGCAGGAACCTGACCAGAGCGTTGAGACTGCTGGTTACTCACGGTATTTGCAGGCCCAGCGCCGCCTGACTCAGCCCAGCATGGACCCAGCCCAGGGCGCTACACTATCTCCTAAGGCTGGACCACGTGCATCCATTGTGTAGAGCAGGGCTGCTTGGCCCCACCTCGCATCCAAACCCATCCAGCCCAGAATCGGACCCTAGAGACGGGGCCTGGGCACCTGAACTTCTGAAAGCCAGACTTCATTTTTTAGAGCAGTTTTAGATTTAAAGAAAAATTGCAGACAGTCCAGAGGGCTCCCGGCCACTCCAGACGCAGCTCCTGTCCGTCAGTGTGCACATTTATTATGGCGAGTGACCAGGGTTGGATGTCGTTGCTGGCTGCGTCCGGCCTCTCTTCAGATCCCCTCAGCTCTTCCCTAGTGTCCTCTTCCTGCTCCAGGACCCCTGCAGGACACCGTGTGGCCTTTGGGCCTCACATCTCCCTAGGCGCCGCTGGGCTCGGACAGTCCCTCGGACTCGCGCGGACGGCTTCGAGGAGGGCTGGTCAAGACGGCCTCTCATTCTGGGTTTGCCTGCTGTTGCCACCATCGTGGGCCTGGAGTCCGGGTTCGGGGAGGAAGGCCCAGGGCCAAGCAGCCTTCTCTCCGTCGCATCAGCGTGCCTTTCCTGGAGGTTGGCCTTGGTCGCTGGCTGGAGTGGGGTTTGTCAGACCCGACCACCGGACACTTTCTCTTCTCTGCCTCCCATCCTGTCCTCTGGAGGAAAACTGCCCAGATGTGCGGAGGAGCTTTTCCTGGGGGCAGACGGGAAGGTGTGCAGTGGCTCGGGCCCTGGCCTCTCCTGGGGAGCCTGCCATCTGGTCTGCACGGAGAGCAGCGGCCCAGGTCGTCCCCAGGGCTCTGCTTGACACACACAGGATGCCTTCACTTAGCAGCTATTCAAGGTGTTCGTTAGAAAGTTGATCTGAGCCGTCTTTTCAAAAGCCCATGAGAGTAGTGCTCCATTCCTTCGTAAATCCCTCCTGTGGCTTCTGGCTGCTCTCAGGGGCCCACACCCTCTGTGTGGTTGTGAAGCTCCTTGCGTGGGGCCTGCCCAGCCCGCCCTCGAGCCCTATCTGCCCCCGCGCTCCCTGCGGACCAGGACCCCGTGCACTGGACTTTCTCCTGCACGCCCCCACCCCCTTCCCTCCGCCCTTCCTCCGCCTGCAGTCCAGCGCCTTTCTGCTTCCTTCAGATTCCGCCTCCAGGATTTCTTTAGGAAAAAATTCCACTTCTTTAGGAAAATTTTTCCTGACCACCCTCTAGACGGGGACGGTTCCCCCATCACGTGCTTGCAGAGCACGCCCGCAGCACTCACACGCCACGCGGGTGTGTCACACGACGCCGAGTTCTGGATCGCAGGGGCCTCCGGGCCCGCTCCCTCCGCCAGGACTCCTGCCAGCGTCTCCCACTGTCACCCTGCCGGTCTTTAGGTCTTTATTGCAAAACAAGCCGCCCCAGGTCAGCGGTGTAAACAACAACCACTTTGTTTGGACTCATAACCCGGTGGGTCCGGAGCTCAGGCAGGACTCGGCTGGTCCTTCTGCTCCACGTGGCAGCGCCAGCAGCCCCTCTGTGGCTCAGCTGGCTGGTGGGGCGCTCCGCTGATGGGGTTGCGGGAAGGCTGGCTCGGCTGTGCCCCTCCATCTCCAAGTGGCCTCGGGGCCTCTCCGGGGCTAGAGGACTCCTTGCAAGGGGCCTCAGACATCAAGACTGAGTGCCCAGAGACACAGGAGGACGAGGCTGCCCGGCGACCCGGCTCAGGCCTGGAAATGGATGCCATGCCATCCCTTCCTATTCTGCTGGTCAAGGGGGAACCAGCACTGGCTGGACTGGAGGAGAGGCCCTGGTCCCGGCCCTCGGTGGGGTGGCTGTCAAGGAACGTGGGGTCATCTATAGCCCACCCACTCTTTAGCCTTTGAAGCGATGGGGACGTCACTGTTTTATACGGAGCTGTCTGCAGGAGACTCGGACTTTCAGAGGTTCACCTTTTCTGTTGCGTGGATCGTGCCTCCTGCTGCTCCTCAGATTTGTCTGGGCCCGTCCCCGGATGGATGCTGCAGAAGCTGCTGCTGTTTCCCCAGGACAGCGAGCTGGAAGCCTGCCTCCCCTGGGGGCCTTTGGCTAATTACAGTTCCTGTGGGCCGTGAGTCTCATGCAGGGCCTGTGCTCTCAGATTGCCGGCATCGTCTCAGCTGTATAGGGTGGGAGCTGCCGGGGGAGCAGTTCATTCCGGGGGTGAGGGCCTGGGGCTCAGCAGGTGGAGCCCTGTCCTGAGGTCGGCCTGCCCAGAACTGGAACTAGAAGCATGTGGCTGCTTTTCCTCTCAGATTGGTTCTGTTAACCTCCAACTGATGTTCAGAACCATAGTCTGTTCGTTCATTCATTTATTCATTCATCCCCCCACCTACTTACCCATCCACCTCCCTACCTGCCCGCCATCCATCTACAGGCCCACCACCCGTGGTGCCAGTCTTGGGACTAAGGGTCAAAGGAATTGCCCCTGCCCTAAAGGGGGCCCACCGTCTCGATGACCCCAAATAATTCTAGGGTGGCTCCCGTTCAGAGCTTCTGGGACTTTAAGACTCGGGTACCTCTCTCCTTAGTCTCTCTGTGGCCTCCCTGGACGGGGTGCAGATGATGGTTCAAGGTGGGACCATCTCATTTGCATTTTTTACCCTTCTGGTCTCAGTTTTGCAGAGGAAACTTTTCTGGAAGTCTTAAAAAAACACACAGGAAACTGTGTCTTGTGTTCTTTGTAGCGAGTCCTGTGCTAATTTTGAACCAAGCTTTATTTTTCTTTATTTTTAAACTCTGAGTCTAGAGTGTGAGAGAGAGGCTTTGTCAGTGAAGTGGCAACCTCAGCCCTGGACCTGCATGGGAGGTGGGGATGAGAGGACCCCCTTGCTGGGGGGTGGCGAGGATGAAATGCACACAGAGCCTGGGGCGGCGCCTGGCAGAAACACACTCCACCCGTGGAGCCACCACTGTCCTGATGGCCAGTGTCAAGGTAGGTGCATGACCCAGGCCCTTAGCTGGCATCGTAACTGGGGAGTGGGCATGAGGATGAACATGCTGGCAGTGAGTGCTCTGGAATCCTGGCCCTGCCACCTACCGGCTGCGTCAGTTTGCCAAAGGGCTCCGACTCTGTGCTCTGCTTCCATCTATAAGCTAGGGTGACACTGATAACACCTGCTCTTCAGCGTTGTCTTGAGGGTGACAGGAGGCAGTACACACACACACACACACACACACACACACAGGCTTTTCCCAGGGGACACAGGTTCCCAGGCACTGCTGGTCCAGGAAGCCAAGCAGATGCAGGTGGCCCGAGAAAGCTGTCAGGCGAAGAAATGCAGGTGTCCAGCTGGTACTGCTGGGTACGAGTGAGTATGGGGGTGGCAGTGACTGCCACACGGTGTCGGGGGTAGCCCCCCAGGTTCAAGAGAATTGCCCCTTCGAGGTGCTTGAACATTCCCAGTTGTGCTGCCGGCATCACCAGGTGGGACTGTTGCTGTGTCTGCTGTCTCTTAGGGTTGTACCCCCAGGCCTTCTCCTGACCACATCTCCCCCTGTGATGAAGCCACCACCACTGGCTGACCACCTCTAAGTCCTTGTCTTTAGCGCTGTGAAAGTTTCTGGAAATGCCTAAGGCGCACCCCCTTGACCTCTCGGTCAAGATGGCTCATAAGCACTGCAAACTCAAATTGTGTTAACCCACATTCCTTATTTCGACCACTGCCACCCCCCACACCAGCTCCCCCTCCTGGCCTCTGTGTCTCTGCTGAGGACGGCTGCCGAGACCAGAGACTTGAACGTCACTCTTGCCACACTGCTCCCTCCGGGCCGCGATCGTCTGTTGCCTGGATCGTTACCATGGTGGGGTAACTATTTCCCCTGCAAACATTCGGCCACCCTTCTAATCTGCTCTCTCCACAGCAGACAGAGCATCACCGAGCCACACAGATCTGATCGTGTCACAGCTGCTCAACCAGAACCGTACGCTGACTTGCAGCTGTGTGTCCGATATGGTGGCCACTAGCCCCATGTGGCTATCTAAATTCAAATTAATTAAAAGGAAGTAATGACAGCCTTCCAGCTGGTCTTCAGCCTCCCTGCTGTGCCCCGTCAACTACACAGAGCCAGAGAGAACCTTCTAGAACCTGGCTCTTATGGGGCCAGTGCCCAACACCCATCCTCTGTTTAGCCGTCGGTAGTCGCTGCTCATGCTCTGGTCTGGCCTCCTCCTCCCTGCCTCCCTCCATGATTCGCCCTCTCAGCCCCACACTCCTGCCTGCCTGGTCCCTCGGTGCCTCCACACCTCCATGCTTGTCTCGTTCTATCCTGTCCCTTCTCTTACTCCTCCTGCAAGACCCCGGGAAGGCAGAGTGCCCCGTCCTCTGTGTGTGCTTGCTACTTGGAGCACCCTTCGCCTCTCCTTGCTTGAAGAAGGGGTTGAGGCCCGGGTGTCCCGCCCGGCGGGTATCCTGGCTCAGCTGCACGCGTACCATGGGGCCAATGACACTTCAGGTCCAGTGCCCCTTGCTTGCACGCGTCCTTTCCTGGCTCTGTGCCCAATTTTGTACTCTTCGTCTTAAAGAGGGACCCTCAGTTATCAGCAGCAGGCCCACGAGCCTAGATACGCTCCGGGAAGCCGCTTGGCCCTAACAACCTCACCTCAGGTTCCTCATGTTTAAAATAGGAATAGTAAGAGCCGGCTCACAGGCCTGCTGTCACCGTCTTACAAGGAAACCGGGCAGTTTCAGGCATAATGCTGGGGGTGTGATGGGGGCAGAAAACTTAAGGGTTGGAAAATATGATTTGATTGACAGGATAAATAGGTGCTCAAGAAATCACAGTTATTGTTAGAAGTAATAGCACCAATTTATGGGCTTGTGGACTTAGTCCTCTTAACCTAGTGGGGTGGGTGTTATTGTCGCCCCATTTTACAGCCGGGGAAACAGGCTTAGGGAGAGGTGATTTGGTGTGTCAGGCAGCAGCCCTCTGGGGGAGTCGGGTCTTTGTGGCTCCAAAGCGGGGTCCGTTTCTGGGATGGCGCCGTTCCCCAGTGAGGCCACTGAGAGGGGGTTCTGGCTGTAGGGTGCCCCTGCTCTGTGTAGGGACCCCGGCCGGGAGGCACCGCCTCAGCTTCTGGAGCCGTGTGGGCGCCTCCTGGCCCTGATTCTTCTCGTTTCTATTTTAGCTCTTCTCATTCTGGATTTTCGTTTCATCTCAGGCCCCTAGCTTGACACACACACGAGAGATGAGCGAAGTTTCGGGGACCTTGGACATCAAGGTAGTTCCACAGTTTCAAGGTGTCTGGCGCCCGAGATTAGTCATGCACCTTCCTGATAAGAAAAGTGAAAACGCGAAGTCGAACACTGAGGACGCGCTGCAACTTCCCGAATCCAGCTCTCGGCGTCCCGCCCCGAGGAGCGGGCGGCTCCCCGCAGGGATCCTTAGTGGAAGTCCCGTGTTTCGCGGGCCATGGAAGGGGAACCGGTCAGGGAGGTTTGGTTTCAGGATCTCACCTGACCTCCCCTGCAGCCCCCTCAGCAAGGTCTTGCTGCCCCGGCCCCAGGCCCAACCAAGCCCACGTGTGCCCTGTGGGGTGACCCCACCCCTCCTTCGGGCACCTGGATTGGGCAGCTGCTGGCTTTGCTGTGCGGCCTGGCCTCGCTGTTGCAACATGAGCGGCTGAGGTTTCTGCGGCGCCTCCGTTCAGAAGGCAGCCCAGGTGCTGTGGGCAAGACATGTGCGAGAGACCGAATTAGACCCCCTTGGAAAAAAACACCACCCTGCCTATTTTTCTGCAGGGCTCGAGTCTGGACCCACTCCCCATAGCAGACATCTAAGCCTGAATCTGGCCCTTGTGCCTGGCCAGCCATTTTGCAGAGTCCCCGGTCAGACATCCTGGCCTCGGGTCCTGCATCCTCTCCTTGCTGGGCTGCTCCCCGCAACGGGCCTGTTTTCTCACGCGTACAGTGAATACATTACGGGGACCTACCTCTTGGGGAGGCCGCCAGGATCGAGTGGATTCATGCATGTCGGGTGCTCACCATAGTGATGAGCGTGGCTCACATCAGTGCAAAGGAGATGTTTATTGAATGTGGGAGGGGAGGGCGCATTCCTAAAATCCTGCTCGCTGGAAATACCCATTTAAAAACCTCACTGGGAAATAATTTTAAATGTACAGAAAATTCATAAGGCAAGTGCGAAGACCTCTCCTGTACTCCTCACCCAGACTCGCTTATTTTTTGCATTGGCTTTATGGAGATAAAATTCACAGAGCTTACAATTTCCTCATCCGAAGCGTGTGCATGGGGCAGTGCGGCCAGCCCCACTGTCCATTTTAGGGTGCTTTTGTGACTCCTTCTCCCCAAGCTCCACATACCCTCAATCCCTCCCCTGTTATGTTTTTTTTTTTTTAACTTTTACAACTTTGTGTCTCCTTTTCACCCATGGTTTCCAAAGTTGGAGTCTTGGGATGCTTCTGAAGTGTTAAAGTGCTTTGCAGAGGCCCCTCCGCCCCCCGCCGTCTATTCACTGTCCCGTGCTTGTGAGCTCCTTGTGCGTGCCAAGCCCGACCTGGGAGCTGGGGCTGCAGTGGAAAGCGTCACACACACGGCCGGCTTCTGCAGGGTGGACACAGGCCTGATCAAATCCTGAGAGGAGCTGTGGGGATCACAGCATGGAAGGTGCTGGGGAAGAAACTGGGGAAGAGCGCCAGAGACCAGCAGGGGGCCTGGCATCGCCCAGGGAGTGAGGGCAGGCTGCCCGGACACAGGGCGTGCCCGGGAAGGCTGCTCTGGGAAGGAGCACGCTGCGTGGCAGGACTAGCAAAGGCTGGAGGGAAACCGTGTCCCACCAGTTGCACACCATTGTTTTGGTGCATTTATTTCATCATAATTCTATCCCATAGGACACTGCCCCCCTCCAACAAATAAAAACCTGCAACCCCTCTGTTTGTTTGTAGTCAAAGTCCCCTAGTTCGTTCTATGCATTTCCTAATACACAGGAGCATATTAAAGGCTCTGAGCTGGGCACAGCTGGGCACGGCTCCCCCACATACACCTCCTCAGCTCTGGTGAGCACGCATGAGTGGACAGCCCTGGTGTCTGGTCCTGGGGGCCAGGCCAGTTCTGCCACACCCTGGACCATCCTTAGAAGGCAGGGCCCCCTGGGGGCTCCATGCCTGGGATCACAGCCCCGAGGCCCCACCTGTGCGAGGACGGTGGGCCTTCCCTAAGCCCCGTTGCCCAGAGGGTCATGGGATGCTCATGGCCCTGTGAGGTCCACGGACTGTTCCGCATGGCGGCTGTCCTGCTAGCGCGAGGTGGTGGCTTACGACAGCACAATCTCAGGGTTTCCGGTTCTGGAGCTGGGTCTCACTGGGAGGGGTCAGTGGAGCCGCCTCCTCCCAGAGGCTCCAGGGGAGAAGCCACTCGCCCTTCCAGATTCTAGGGGTGCCCCCATTCCTTGGCTTGGGGTTCCTCCTCCACCTTGAAGCCGGAAGTGGCAGGTGGAGTCCCCCGACTCTGACTCTCTCCCACCTCCCTCTCCACTTTTAAGGGACCCTTACGATGGCATTGGACCCGCCAAGTAACCCAGGCCGACCTCTCTGTCTTTCAGTCGGCCAATCAGCAGCCTTAAATCCCCTTTGCCACATAACCTAGTGGGCCCACAGCTCTGGGGATCAGGAGGCGGGCATCTTTGGGGCCCACTGCCTACCGTGCTGCTCACTGTCCCCGCGACATAGATGAATGAACCGGAGCTCAGGATGGCCAAGTGGCCTAAGACCGTACAGCCGGTGTGGATCCGACAAGATCCCTGCACCTTCGTGCGGAGGCCAGGGGACCACCCTCTCCATCTTCAGCCCCTGCAGGCCTGACTCAGGCTAGGTACTTCCGTTCCCCGTGACCCACAGGCTCATCCCATTCCTGTAGCCTGAGCCGAGGCAGAAGCCACACACAAAGCGGGGAGGGGGGCACTCCCTGCCCCCGCCCCCTCCACTCCCAGACCCCTCGCTTCACAGATGGGCTTCAACCAGAGACCTCACCACTCCCTTTCTGGGCCAGTTTCTGTTCATTTAATCGGACCTGTTGCGTGTTGAGTCGAGACCAGCTGGGAACACAGAGGGAGGTCAAAATTAGAAACCGTTAAGGCTGGAACCCAACTGGAGTGGCTCCTCACTAATTAGAAGCCCTCGCCTCTGCGATGACAGTTCTCCACCTGGGGGTCTGCAGAGGTTGGGCTTGTGGGGGGAAGGCTGTGAGGTCAACATTCGCTCGGCATTCGGAGTGGGATGTAAGATCTGCTGGAGAAACAAGATTGATTGATTATAGCACAGAATCTTCAACCAGCCCAAGATTATGCACGTGTGTGTTACCCCCTCGGGGAAGGAGTCAGGAAAATAATAATAATAATAGGCCAAGCTGCCCACTCACTAAACAGGCTTGTGACAAATCTCAGGAGAGCCCCCTTCCATCTCCCCTGTCTTCCCTCCCATGGAGTCCTCTTCTGAAGCCTGCTTCCCGCCAAGATCCTGGCGGATACCGGCGGGAGTCGGAAAGCAAACAATGGAAGGTGGAGACCTGGGTCACTTGGACACCGGCCCATCTTCTCAGACCTCCCAGCCTTCCCGGAACAGGTGCTGGGAGCCCACCGGCAGTGCCGGCCCCACCCCAGGCCCAGGGTGCCATAGCCTGCAGGCCCGGCCCGTGCTCCTCCGAGTCGGCCCCCCATGCCCGTGGGGCCGCACACCTGTGCTTTAAAAGGCTCTGCAGGTGATTCGAATGTATGGCGTGGCTGAGAATCCCCGTTTAAAGTTCTCTTTCAAAGTTCAGACCCTTCTGAGGGTGGCTGTAGACATAAATCAAATTTGGGGTTTTGATTTTGTGTTTTTTCTGTGTATCAATTTATTTTTGAAATGAGAATTTTAAAAAAAATAATAGGCAGGCACAATTTATATGCTATTTCCATTTGGAAAAGAAAGGCCAGGACTCTTGTCATGTGGAAGCTCTGCGTGAAGGCCGGTAAGGACACAGCTGTTTGGCAGCTGCTGGACACGGGACACACCCTGCTCAGGCCCCACGGGGGGACGCGGGCAGCCGTGCAGGCCTAGACACTGCCGCTTTGTGGAGGGGCTCACTTAGCAAACAGCAGTCCCTTCCCTGCTGGTGGGCATTGCTCCCCACACATTGGAAGGCAAAGGGACACCCGCTGGGGGGCCTTAGGGGGCCGGGCAGGGCCTGCCTGGCTCATCCCTCCCTCCGGTGCCCTCTGGGTTCCCACTTCTTTCCGTGGGACTGGCTGCCAGAGGGGCTTCTGCCCCCTAAGCCTGCAGTGACCCCCCTCCAGCCCCTGGTGCTGCGGCTTTCTCAGCAGAGGCGCTCCTTTCTCTCACCCCTTCTGGGCCCCCCTCTTCCCCAGGCTCGCACAAGCCCCCCCCCCCATTGTCCACCCCATCTGTGTCTGCGCTCTCCTCTCTCCAGAGCTAGATCCCGCCTGGGCTGGCTGTTAGGCATCACCAGCTCCGCACTGGCAGGAACGTGGGGTGGGGATGGGACACGTAGTGGGGCCATGATGGGTGCTGGGGTGGGCAGGATGGGCTCCTGCCTCATACTGGGATTTGGGGAGGACAGGAGGAGGGGAGGTCAGAGAGAGTGTCCAGGGCTCAGCCGTGCACAGAGCTGGGCAGCAGGACGCTCTAAGTGCAGGGACCAGCAGGGTCAGCTGGCTCAGGCGGGACACCTGGAGAAGGGGGCAGGTTTGGGAGCGCGAGAGCCCGCTGGGAGTCCCTTGAGCCTTGGACCCGAGCTGAGGGCAGCGGTTGGGTGGGCAGGGCATTGGCAGGGCCCTCTGCTTGGGGGGCGGTCTGGGGCAGCAGGTGAGTGGCTGGGGACCGTTAACCCATCCAGCGAGCAGCCTTGGGCCGGAGGTGGGTCTGGCCTCGCTGGATTGAACACGCACACAGGGAGAGTGAACTGTTTCCACCAGGGGTTAGGAGGGACCCCGGTGACCCCGTGAGCCTCAAATGGTGAGATTTCAGCAGAAGCCAGGCATGTATTTGGGGACAAGGCTTTTTGGCTGTCTTGCAACACCTGTCCCTGCCTCCCTTTCTGGCCTCTGGTTGTGCTTTGGGCGAGAAGGCCGCTCTGGGGCAGGAGTCTCGCATTCCTGAGAGTCCCTGAGGCCTCGGGCCGGGCAGGGCGCTCAGGGCTGGCTGGGGGCCAGGAGGCCGCGGTGAGAAACCCGAAACAGCGGCTTGGGGGGTGGCGACATGAGGAAGGGAAACCAAGCCTTCTCGTTGCCCCCCTCACTCTGCCATTGGTTTGGTTTGAACACATTTTCCCTGAAAGTTTTTTTAAATTATAAAAATAATGCAGCAACCACATTATATAAAATTTGGAAAAGGGTAAAAAGAACCACCCCCCCCACATCGCCCCCACTAACCAACAGCTCTCGGCCTTCATTCTGGCTCAAGACTGTATTTTGAGCCGTGCTTTTTTTTTTTTTTCTTAATAACATTATGTCATGCACGTTTTCCTCACTGCTACACAATCTTCCCAACTGCCTTTGGAGAGCTTGGGCAGCACCACGGGGCTGGTGGGCTGTCCAGTCTTGAGCCATATTGTGCGGGTGGCCCTGTAGATGGCTTGGAAATCTCCATTCCTCAAGGTAACGATGCAAATGCCTGTATATTTCTGCTGCTTTTTAATCACTCTCTTAGAGTGACATCTAAGGCCCAGTGTGATCTAGTCCCTGGTCAGTCCTCCTTCCCATGCAGCCTCACGGGCTCCTCACTGTCCTGGGACGTACTGAGCGTGGTCCTGCCTCAGGGCCTTTGCACGGCGGCTCCCTCCTCCCAGAACACCCTTCTCGCAGTTGTTCCTGTGGCTTTCCCTTTCCTTCCTCACGGGGTCCGCTCCCATGGCACTTCTCGGAGAGGGCTGTCCTCATTTTCTTTGTTGTCCAGCTTTACTTTGCTTGGAGACAAATGCCACCATGAGACACTGGTGTAGCTGGCAGCTCCCCACCAGGTAGCAAGCACCGTGAGGGCAGGGACCGTCTCATGCCTTTGTGCAGCTCCAGTTTCCTGCAGGTGCCGGGCACACAGGAGGTACTTCTGAGCGAACATTCACCTGCACAGGGTGGGTAACAGGTGTTTTCAGGGGTCACCACATTGTTCACGGAAGGTGTGGCTGTTTCCCAGCACCCGTCAGCGGCTGGCTCCTCTGAAGGCACTTGGGACCCAGGGGCAATTCTACTTGGGGATATTCCCGGGCACATCCTGCCTCCAAAAACATGGTCATGAGCTTGTTCAGGGTATTGATTCGGTGGGCACCGAGGTGGGTCCTGGATGCAAGGTTAGGGATTCTGCCCTGGGAAGTGGCATTTTAGACACTGTTCGAGCACCTGAGCCCTGGAGATTTCAGGCAAAGCAAAGCGTGGGAGGGTCCACTCAGTCCCCACAGCGGGATGGGCCCCTGTGGAAGCCAGAGCACCAGTGGTCCAAGGTGATGCTGTGATGCTGACCTGTCCCCAGGGCAGCCCGGGCCAAACGCAGCTCCAGGGCCTTGATCCTGACTCAGACAGGAAAGAAGTGAATCAGCTCGTGCTGCCTGAGTGTGTGAGGACAGCTTCTCTGGGAACAGAGCTCACCTCCCGGGCTGGGCTTTGCTCCTGTTGTGTGAATCTGGTTGGATGGATCCTGCCGGGTGGGGTGACCCAGGAAACAGACAGGAAAGCCTGTGCTCCAAGGACCCTGACACCAACTCGCTGTGTGACCTGGGGTGCGTCCCTCAGCCTCTCTGAGTCACCTCCTGTGTAGACTCTCCAGGCAGCAAGAGGTCTCTGTGCAGCCCAGTGGGTGCAGGAGGGCAGATACATGGAAACCTGAATTCGGGCCCCGCCTGAGCCTTGCCCCGGCACTCTGGGCAGGTGAGGGAGCCGTGTCCCCCTTTCGCACACGCGGGCTCCCCTGTCGCATCTGATGTGAAGCAGTGAGTCTGATGACTCAGTCCCCGGGTGGGGTGGTGGTGAAGGGCTCGGCCTGGCCTCCGTCCTGGCTCTGCTGCCGACACCCTGGCGGCCACGGCCACGTGGCTTGCCTGCCGTGAGATGAAGGTTCTCATCTCCGAAATGGGCACCGTGAACGTCCCTCTCTCTGAGGGCTGCTGCGGTCACAGAGGAAGACGACTGGAGGAGCCTGGGCTTATTGCCTGGCACATGGAAGCCCCTTGGTGTGGACAGTGGGCGATGATTAACAGCAGTGATATTGGACGGGCCCATTCGGGAGGGTGGTGGCTCACAGCTGACAGAGCCCGGGCATGAAGTGGCCCACCAGTGTGCGGTGGCCAGGGCTGGGCCCCGGGCTGCCGAGTCAGTGGCTGCATCCCCATCCCCCACTCTCCTGGGACGGCCCCACCAGCCAACCTGCCCGCTGGGCTGTGCCATGGCCCCAAGCAAGCCGAGGTCTTGATAAGGGGCTGAGTCCTGGGCCTCACCACTGGTACCTCCAGTTCTGCAGGTCTCTGAAGGGCCTGGGCATCTGCATTGTCACTGGCTTAGTGGGTGGTCCTGATGCTGCAGACACCTCCCCTGCGCATCTTCCTCTCCCTCTGCCCCCATCCCCCACTCCCAGGGGTGTGTGTCTCAGGGTGGATGGCTGGCACCGGTGTAGGGCACCGTGTCCCCCATAACTGGCACGAGGAAACCCCACTTTCATGGGTGCTAATTAAAGACAGGAGACAAAACGCTCCGGACTCATATCTGGAATGACACCTAGAAATCATGCAAGGTTGTTTGATTTTGATTTGAATAATTGGCTTTATTTGTAGAGCCGTTTTGGTTCACAGTAAGATTGGCAGAAAGTACAGAGGTTCCTGTCCATACCGTGCCCGCACCCCAAGCCTCCCCATGGCCTCCCAGCTCTCAGCACCCCACCACAGTAGGGCCTTTGTAATAATCGATGGACCTGTATTGCCACATCATTGCCACAGTCTACAGTTTGCACTGGGATTCCCTCTTGGGGGCAGACATTCTGTGAGTTCTGACGAGCACACAAGGACACGCATCCCCCACCACAGTGTCACCGCGTGTCGGTCCCCCGCCCTGAGAATCCTCTGCCCCACCTACTCCTCCTTGTGTTTCCCAAACTGGGAAATCCAGTTTCAGGGGAGGGGTCATGGCACGGGAGGCACACAGCGGCCCTCTCAGAACATCTATTTTAATAAAAAATTTGGGAGGATTGGCTAAAATAATATAACTGGTCATTAGAAATGTTTTATTACAGTCAACAATAAGTTTTGTGAAGTAATTGCAAAACACATAGGAACTTTATGAATAAGACCAGATACTTCAAAGACCTGTGGGCCTTCTGAGTGGTTTGCTGGTGGAAATTTAACCACTGACTCTCCAGAATTAAAAGCACCTGCCAGTTTCCAGGGCATAAATCCTCCCACCATGGCTGAGTTAAGCCCTGGGGGCTGGTGCAAGCTGGACCCAGCAACGTCCCTGGCCTTGTAAGCTTGGATCGGGTGAGGCAGGAGGTGGGCAAATTGTTTTTCAGTCTTTCGGGGAATTACTTGCAAAGTCAATACCAGAACGCAGCACCCGACCTGCAGGCAAGTGAGCTCTCTGCCACACACTGAGCCTGAAGTTCCAAGCAGGGACTGAAAAATTTACTGTCCCACATCAGTAAGGGCTGTCGGCAGTAAAACGTCACGTGGGCTCCGCAAGCTCACAATGATTCAGTAACAGCAAGCTCCCTGTTCAGGTTTACACCCGTGGTTCCCTCTCCTCTTACTTGTTCACTTACTCATGAGCTAAGCAGGAAACTGTTCACTGGGCACCAACTTCCCACCAGGCCCTGCTTTAGGCACTGGCGATGCACAGCCATCTGTACTCCACGGAGTGGGGCTCAGAGGTGCTCACGGCCTCAGGAGAATGCTCAAAAAGCGGCCACAGAGTGCAAGACCAGCTTGGAGGTTTCTGGATTTTTCTGTCTGCCTTTTCTCAGGCTCTTGTCTTTGCAGCTGTCTGCTGACTTACGGTGCTCCTTGTGGGCGATGAGCTTCTCAGGGCAGGGCTGGGTCTTATTTCCTCCCGTAACTGCACACCCAGAGCAGGGCAGGTGCTCAGTGGGGATTCATGGAGCAAGAGTCCTCTCGTGGGGGATTCTGGCTGCTGTTTCCACCCGGGGGTTTGGTCTTCCTTACATCGACATCATCATACAATTCCAAGTTTATCGGCCAAGGGGAAGGGCTGGTCACTTACAAAGAAGCTCCCCTGGCTGCAAAGGCGTTGGTGGATGGCCACATCGTGGCAAAAGGCCGAGTCTGGAATCTGACCAACGTGGTTTCAGATCCCATCTCTACCCCTGCTGGGTGACCCTGTGGAAGTCCCTTCCCTGCACTGAGCCTCAGCTTCTCCACCTGTGTGATGGGGGTGAAACGGCTGACCTCCAAGGTTTGCCATGAGTCAATGCGCCGGAAGTGCCTCACTGTGGGGAACAGGGGGGCTCAGGGGGGCACACAGCAAGTGCTAGAAACAGTTACGGCCATGGACCTCACTTCTAGCAGAAAATCCCAGCACATGGGAGGAAAAGGGGCTCTGGAGACGGTCCAGCTTTTAACTTTCTGGATGCAGAAAGGGGCAACAGCTCGCTCAAGTCAGGAGCAAGTCAGCGCCACTGAAACTCAACCTGGGGCCGCCTGGCAGGGGGCTGGGGGGCTTAGGGGCAGCAAGAGGTGAGAACGGTGGCGAGGGAACCGGGCCTGGCGGCAGCTGGATTCCTCACTCAGCTTGGTCCTCTCTGCCTCTTAAGCCAGAGTGACGGTATTTTAGGTGATGAGGTAGCCACGAAAGGGCTTTGCCTATGGTAAGGTGCTGTGAATTCTAACCAAGCAGACACATCTACTGACGCCAGGCAGTGTGTTATGTGCTTTGTATATATTAAGTTCCACCTGAAGCCCAAGAGGGAGCTACTGTTAACACCCCCATTTTGTAACACCAAGCTTACAAGGCCAGGGACGTTGCTGGGGCCAGCTTGCACCAGCCCCCAGGGCTTAACTCAGCCATGGTGGGAGGATTTATGCCCTGGAAACTGGCAGGAAAACAGGACCAGAGAGGTGAAGCCAACTGCTGAAGGTCACACAGCTGGGAACTAGCAGAACTGATGCTTGAACCCGGATCCTGGTTGCAACCCCGGTTGTTGAGCACCACCCCCACCCCTGGGCTGCCTCTTCAGGGTGTCCTGGCTCCTGGAGTTGGGAGAAGGTCAGTGAATGCTTGTGGTCAGAGAAGGTGGTGGTGAGTGTGCTCGCCAAGGCAGCTGGATTTCCTTGGCTGTCACCACTGCCCCGTCCACACCTGGGGCTTCCGGAAGCCTGAGCAGAGCCCCCCTGATCCAGCAGGCTCCCGCAGGCGGGTTCACCCCGCGTTGGAACAGGAAGCCGGCGCGGTCCGCTTTTAGGATGAGAAACAGAAGTTGAGGGCCTGGCCACCTCTTGCACAGAGCCCCGGGGGTCAAGACCAAAATACTTTCCTGGCCCTTGAACTCCATCCTGCCCCACGTCCCCTGGGCCCCACCAATGCCCCCTCACTTCCCAGGTCATTGAGCCCGAGTCCTGTGGGAGGCCAGCAAGACAGAGGCTGGGATCCACTTTGGAAACATCTGGGTCCTGAGGATGTTTCGTGGGAAACGTATTCCCACCCACCTTCGGATCCTCTGCTGAGCCAAGAGTGGGCGGGACCTTTCAGAAACTGTGAGCCGAAACCTGATTTCCTCCCCAGCGTCTTTAGGTTGATGTAGAGCGGACAGAAGGAAGGAGGACCACGGTCACAGGGCCTCACAGCTCAGCCATGTCTCCACGATTTCCATCGAGGGGCGATGAGCGGTCACTGAGGTTGGAAAGGAAGTGGCGTGGGGCCTAAGTCCCACTTTGAATAAGAATCAAGTAAACGTGAAATTGTTCAAACAAAGTACACATGGAGAGCTGGCTGAGTTTGGGAGTTGGGGCTACGCCCACCCCTTGGCACCACCCTGAACTTCTCAAAGGCCAGAATCATCCAGAACTGGAGGGAAGGAGTCTCTTTTCTGGCAGATGTACTAGCCTGGCAGGCGGGACCTGGGGGTTCAGCCAGATGTGCTCTGTGACCCCTGCGTGGGATGTTCACTGGGGGCAGGGAATTCTGGAATCGGGGGCAAGCTGGGGTTGAAAGCTGCCCACGCTGGGTGTCCTCCTGGAGGAAGGGACACCTTTCCTACTCAAGCAAGGGCACCCCGGGGGCTGGCGCTGGTTCAGCCTCCAGGGCCCTCCTGCCAGTGGCAGAAATGGAACCCAACAGGTGAGCACAGTCCGGACATTTCTTATTTCACGTGATAGGAAGTTATGGCCCAGCTGCAGGGCTGGCCGGTCCCATGGCTCAGACGTGTCCTCAGGGACCCAGGTCCTTTTTGTCTCTGTTCTGCCAACCTTGACACTGGCTTTGTCCTTGGGCTGCTCACAAGACGGCGTCAGTGGCTCCAGACTTTGCATTCAGGTGACAAGATGCAGAGGGAGCAGACAGACCATGTTTCCGATTGGCACTTTCCAAAGTGAGGAAACTTTTCTCAGAAGCCCCCTGGCTGACCTGCCTTCCATGTCATTGGCCAGAACTGGGTCACATGCCCATTTCTGAACCAATCCCTCTGGAGCCATGGGATTTCATGACTGGCTTATACTAAAGTAGAGGCTGGAAGGGAGGCTGGAGGCAGTCAGCCTCAAGGTCCTCTACAGCCTAAAAGACCAGGATTCTGTGAAACTTGTGGAGTTCTTTCCTCTGCAAGCCCAAGTCTCCTAATTCTTCTGTATTGAAATGTACGTCAGAGTAGACGCCCCAGACAGCAGGCTCAGAGAAGCTGCTTTTGAGACTCCAAACCTCAGAAGCCCACCCCTCTAGCGGCCAACCTGTAACGTATTCCTTGGCTGACCCCTGACTGGCTGAGCTGCACCCAGAGACTCACCAACACACGCCCCATTCCCCACTGTGCCATGGGGGTTTTGGCTTCGGGTCTCTGAAATTTGCTTTCAGACTCAGATGGGGCTCCCAGCCCATCAAGTTGAGCCTTGGAAAAATAATCAGGGGAGCTCTTTGCTTCATTAAACCATCTTTCCTTCCTCCCCACCCCCACAGCTTCTTCTTATGAAAACTTTTCAAACACACAGGGAAGTTAAGAGTGACGGACATCAATATTTACCCATGACCCACACTCAACAGCTGTCACCATTCTGCCCTATTTGCTCGAGGCATCTCTGTTTACGTATTTGTTGATCCATTTGAAAGCTGCAGGTGTGGTGACAGACCACACACACAATTATGTCAGGAGCATCTGCTGAGATTGGGGATTTTCTCCTTCAGAATCTCCATGCTCTGATCACACCAAAGAAAGTTAATCTCATCTTCAATATCTGGTCCCTATTAAAATTTCCCTGGGATGCCTCCATGGTTGGGATTCATTTGAATCTGGAAAGAAAGGAAATTTCTCCCAGCCTCTCAGGGGTTAATGAGGTTGCTCTAAAATGACCAAAAATACATTGGAAAGCACACGCAAATTTCCCAGCGCAGAAGTCTGCCTTTCTCCCCCCACTTACATCTCTCAGAGTGATTTTTTAAGGTCATACACAGGGCAGAAACCAGATGGCATTTTAATCTTTGGCTCAAGTGGCTCGTCCTGAGAAGGCTCCCGGGTCTTGGCACGAGATGCTGTGTCTCTGGCGCCCAGCAGTGTGTTTGGAAGGGGGTTCTGTTCCTCCTGCTCGGCATTGGCTGGTTCAGATTCTCCTGACTTTTAAAAACGCCGCAGCCCTGGAAACCTCCTGCCTCGCCGGTGCTCCGGTGCCGGAGCCGCAGTTCCTCTGCATGAGGCCTCTCAGTGAGTTGCGTTGACTGAGCCTTTTGACCGAAGTGGCCTCAGAGTCTGTGGCCACCGGCGAGTGGAGGGCCTCAGCTCGATCAAAAGCAGATGCATTTATTTCCCAAACAAACAAGGGACACAGCGACAGTTCCGTTTTCCACACTCAGAGAATGAACAACGAGGTCTCTCTCCTCATAGGCTCACAGGCCCTTCCAGCCCATGTGGAATAATGGCTGCTACCAAGGCCGCTCATGGTCACAGAGCAGTAGCTATGCACCAGGCATGACTTAGTCCCCCCCTGATGGGGTAGCGAGTAGACTGCAGAATGGCCCCCCAAGAGATACCCACATCTACTCCTTGGAACCTGTGACCGTGACCTTCTATGGCCAAAAGAGGACTTGGCGGACATGATTAAAGTGAAAATGTTGCGGTGGGGTGTGTTTGCTGGGTGGGCCCTGAATGCCATGGCAAGTGTCCTTGTAAGAAGGGGGAGAGGGAGACTCTCCCCAGGGAAGGCGGGAAGGCCCTGGGAGCGCGGAGGCGGAGGCCGTGGGACGAGGCCGGGCGCTGTGGGAACTGGGAGCGGCCAGGAAGTGGACGCTCGCTAGGGGCGCCGCAGGAAGCCTGGCCCTGCGCACACCTTCGCTTTGCCCCAGCAGGACTGATGCCAGACCTCAGGCTTCTGGAACTGTGAGAGGATAAATTTCCATTGTGTCATCCACCGGGGTTGCGGTCATTTGTCACAGCGGCCCCACGACTCTCTCACAGGTTCGTACAAGTGTGCATCATGCCCATTTACAGAAAAGGAAGCCATCCTCGTGGTGATCTGACCTGCAAGGGAGCGTGGGTATGACCAGGGGTCTGTTCACTTCGGCTGTGGCCTGTCCGCCCAGTTCCCGTAGAAGGTGGGGCCCAAGTCCTCTAGATTTAAGTGCCGTGAGGACAGGGCCTGCCTCTCCTGCTTCTCTGTAGACCACGGTTCCAGGCTCACTGGCAAGGTTTCCAGATACTCTGATTCTGGGTGAACTAGTCCCATCGTCTCCGCTGCAGGAGTGCTGGACTTTCAGGACTGGGGTAGTTCAGTGATTTACTGAACTGTCCGTCCGTCCATCCATCCATCCATCCATCCAGCCAGCCAGCCAGCATCCCTCTTCTCATTCATCAACAAACATTTGTTGAACTTAAGAAGTGACGGATGAAGTATGGGTTTGCGGGGTGCAGGGAGGGGAACAGGGACACAGCCACAGTGGCGGGGAGCAGGGGGAGTCCCAGGCCAGGAGGCCAGAGTCTGTGCAAGGAAGGTCGTCGCAGCACAGCCAGCCCAGGGGAAGTCAGAGTGAAGCTGAAAGGCGTTTGGGGACGGGAAGTCCTGGACAGCGTCAGTGCAGGGGGCTCTGGGGCAGGAGGCAGGGCTGCAGAGCGTCAGGGAGCAGCACCCACATGTGCGTGGACAGCCGCGGAATAGTTAAGAAGAACTCAGCATCCCGGACCAGGGTATTAGACATCACGAGAAAGGAAGAAACCCAAGCTGCCAATAATGGGAGCACAAGGTGGGGAGCAAGGGCACCCAAGTCAGCCGGCTGCCCAAGGTCACAGCTGGTGCCCAAGTCAGCTTGCCGAGTGGCCCAGCACTGGTGCTGAGCCCCCCGAAGCCTGGGCCCGGCAGGTGGGGATGGCCCTGCTAAGGGGCCCAGCGGCTCCAGCTGCGGGCAGACGAGGGCAAAGAGGTTGAGGCCCAGGCTGTGCAGAACCGAGACTGGGAGCCGCAGATGGGCACCGGCTGCCTACGGCTGACCTTTAACAACCTGGGCTTGAACTGTTCATGTCCGCCAATGCACAGATATTTTTCAAGTATATTCGAAAATTTTTTTGAGATTTGTGACAATTTCAAAAACCATTTTCCTTTCTCCAACTCACTTTATTATAGACTATAGTATATAATACATGTAAGATACAGAATGTGTGGTAATAACTATTTATACTATTGTTAATGCTTCCATCAACATGAGGCTAGTAGTAGTTAAGTTTGGGGAGTCAGAAGTTCTATGTGGATTTCTGGCTGTGGTGGGGGTCTGTTCCTCTACCCCCCGTGTTGTTCAAGGGTCAGCTGAAATGCCACTTGCCGGCTTCATTCAATTATACGCGTATTTAATGGGATCTCACTGTGTGCCAAGCCCTAGGGACACTGTGAATAAGCTCCTGACCTCCACAAGCTTGCAGTCTTGAGGGGAGGCAGATTACTAGGGAATCATACGACGTGGCTGCGAGTGGGGTGCTGTGGGACATCAGGTGGGGGTGTCTAACCTCGGGTGGGTGGGTGGGGTAGGACCCCTCGGCCGAGGACAGAGCAGGCCGAGGCTGGAGATGGTGTGTGCAGGGTGTGGGCAGAGGCGCTCTGCCCTGGCTGCACAGCAGGCCCACCTTGGTGCTGTGAGGGAGACAGATGCTGGGACCCCCATCCCCAGAAATCCTGATTCTGCTGACTACGGGAGGGGCTGGGCATTGGCGTCTGAAACAGTCTCCTCCAAAGATAATAGTGTGGAGTCAGGTTGAAACCACTGGCCTAGAAGGGAAATGCTTCAGGAGTGGGGAGCCGGATAAACAAGGGCTTCCTGGAAGAGGTGGTGTTGCTTCATGAGGGTGTCTATTTTCTCCCCAAACCAGAGCCACTTGTGGATCACAGAGGTTCAAGATGGCTGAGGCTGCAGTTCTGACAAGCAGCCTTCAGCAGAGGCTGGCTGGGGTGGCAAGTTAATGGCTTCAAAATCAGGAGCTCTGCCTTCCTGTGGGCTGTGGGCATCTGGGACCAGCCATGGTGTCACTTGCTTTTTATCCTCCTGGGACACAGGCAGGTGCTTTGAGAGTTGCAAGGGTTCAAAACACAGTTGTGCAAGTGGATGAATGAACCGCAGTCTAGTGGTGCTTGCCTGCTGCAGGGGGTGGGCTGTGTGTTGCTGGCTGCAGACAGCACAGTAAGAGGCAAGGGGCAAAGCAGTCTTACTATCACTCAATACAGATTATGTGGGTTCTCAGAGGGCTTAAAAAAAATAATGTCTTTGAGGTTGACTAGTCCCGCGCTGCTTTTAAGATAGCAAATAGGTAAGTGGGAAAGAAAACACGAGGTGCAGGCAGATGCCCAGGGGTCCTGATTAGGACTCCAGATTCACAGCAGCTTTAATCTCACCACCTGTCCACCTTTCCTGGAGCTGCAATTACTGCAAGGCCACCTCCCAAGGCAGCTCTCTGAACATAAGAAGATTCAAGAAGGTTCTTTTAAAATTATGTATGAGTTCCTGTTACCTATTCAACAGTATTCTATTGGGAGGTTTATGCTGCCGACATGATGCAAAGCAATCAGAATAAAGTATCAAGACTTTTTTTGGAACAGGTGGGTGAGGTTTAATGTAGTTGTACGAAATAGAACATTTGCTTTTCAGTGTATCATCGTGGTGGTCTAGGAGGGCGGGGGTGTGGGGGGGAGCGCGCGCCGGAACAGGGGAGGACAGGAACTAAACGTGACAGTGTGAGAAGAGAGACCTCACACTTCTGGGAGAGGGGACAGCCCATAATTAATTCTGCTCTTCTCAGAAATTACCTAAAATGTGAAAGTTTCTGCTCCCCAAAGGCGGCTGTTGCTGGCTGGATCATTTCATTACTTTCGGCTTTCCATCTGCCTTTTGTGGTCGGAGTCTGGGGCTTGGCATGCTGAAAATAGCCCGCAGAACTGACTGTGTCATGGTGTTATCGACCCCTCTTCACCCACCTCTTTCTCAAAGGCGCTGTGTGTGCAGGCGTGGTCCTGCTGGACTGGCTGTCAGGTCCTTGGCCCTGTGGGGGCGGCTCTGGCCCGTCCTGGCTCCGGCAGCGGTGTTCATGTTCTCCCTGGGGTTTGCTGGGCCTTTGCCCACACTGAGAATCTGGAAGTCAGATGTCAGAAAATTCCAGCCATCTGGAAAGTAGCCATGAAAACCGACATGAGGACAGAGAGCCTCAGATCCACATGTGAGCTGAAGACCGGGGGTCCCATCCATGCCCTGTGGCCTGCATGAAGGGCCTCCAGGTTTTGCTCAGGGCCTGTTAGCCTCAGTTTACATACCGTTCTGACGTCCTCACTAACTCCGGCAGCAGTTTCGTGCTGCCAGAAAAGGACTGTCCTGCACGTTTGAGAGACAGATGAGCTCAGAGACACCTGGGCATTTCGTGGCCATGCAAGCGGTTTTGTTCAGTCTGAGCGGCCTGCTTCCTCGGCCAGTTAACTCCCCAGATTTGACCGTGGAAGCAGGACAGAAGGGGGTGTTTTCCTGCTTTATGTAATTGGGAAAGTGGTGAGATTATGGATAATGTTTTAATTTTCTGTGTATTTTTTTTCAAAAAAATGTTTAATGGACAATGCGCTCCTCCACAGGGCTGCAGAGAGGGCCTCCGCCTCCCTCCCCATGGCCGTGTCTGCTCCCAAAGTGCCGGGCTTCCTTCTGGCCCAGGGTGTCTGCAGGCGCTGTTCCCCGGCCCAGGGTACTCTTTTCCTGGGGCTTTGCTTCCGGCAGATCCTGTTCCGATGCCCCTACCCCACCCCCCGGGCAGGCCTGACATCCTGCCCTACCTAACCACCTGCCCTCAGCACCCTGCACACCCCTCAGTGGGCTCCTTGCTGTGACCTGACTTCCCCAGCTAAACACCGCCTCCCGAGGGCTGGAGCTCCGGCCCCAGAGGAGCGCCTGGACAGCGGTCGGAGGCCAGGGGGACATCACCATCCCCATGTGGCTTTTGTCGGGGTCACTCTTGGGTCTCGAGGTCGTGCATTCCACAATGCAGAGGTCAACTTCAAGGCCGGCCTCTCGCCCTCTTCCGTCACCCTGTCGGCTCTCCCCACCGTGAGCCAGCCAGCTAGCTTACAGCAGTCTTGTGTGAACTGGAAAAAGCTCCCTTTTGGGTGACTGCAAATGTTCAGGCCTAGGGCCAGCCAGCTGAATGCCACGCCTTTTGTGCAAAGAGCAAGGAGCTCCTTGCTTTGGACAGGGCAGAGCACAGTTTGTATTTTTACATTTGAAAGCAGGGGCTTTGCTCAGGGCACAACCTGCTCCCCTGTGTGTGGCAGCCCTGCTTCAAACGCCCAGCCCAGCCCATCGGCCTTGAAAACTCAGTCGTATTACCTCTTGCCAGGTGTGCAGTTACGTTCCTCAAAATACCCAGGTTGCTAACCGCAGTTGGAAAGACAAAGTCACAGAGAAAACCAATAACATGGCATCAAATACCCCCAAGCTGAATTTCTAGATGGCCTCTGCTTCCCAAACAAACCAACTTTGTAAGTGTTAAGAACCTGCTCCTGTAAGTCAGCCTCCTTGTGATGCACTCCCTCTGAACCATTCAGGAAACCCCGCTTTCCTTTGCCACCTTTTGCTCCATAAAAGGTACTGTCAGCGCTCCCCAAGGCCGGCCGGCGGGAGATCGGACGTCCTGGTGAAGCTGCCTCCGGTGCTTTGCCTTCCTGCGTCTCAGCAGAAGGCGGGAATCCCTGTGTGGCCTTGCCACAAATTACTGAAGGCCTAAGGGATCTCTTCCCTGAGCCTCCTCTGTTTGATGCCCCCGTATTGACGGGGTGGAGTGAAAAATAGACGCACAAAAACAGTGGTTTGAAAAATTTGAAGTATATCTGAAAACACTGAGAATCTCAAAAGCGTAGCTCTTTGAAACCCCTGAGGGTTGTCTTGCCTTCTCTCTGCACCCTCTCCCGGCTCCCTGTTGCTAGGTGGTGTTCAGATCAGGGTCTCCTCCGTTCGGACCCTGCCACCGCCACCTGCCCTCAGCGCTGATGCTCGGCTGCCCGGCTTCACTTGGAACCTCATGGTCATCCCTCCCCTAGAAAATGGAAACAATAGGGGCGCTCACTTCAGAGAGCCGTCTCAGGGCCAGATGAGGTCACGTGCCCAGAGGGGCTCTAAAAGTGCTGGGCACCTAGTAAATGCTCAATTAAATTAAACGGTCATTTCTACTTTTATTACCCTTTCTCATTTTGTGCGGCGCTCAGCATTCAACTGGGTGTCTTGCGGCGACGAGGTGTGCCACGTTTTCCTTTATTGGTTTCTAAAGACAAATACATACAAATGTAAGAAGGAAATGCATAGACACAAGGCATATATGCCTAGTGCTAAAAAACTTAGACAAGAGAGGAATGTAGGAAATAAGAAACGGAAGCTTCCCTTCCTCAGGTAACCGAGGCTCGTGTTTGCCGGGCACCCCTCCCAGACGTGTGCGTTTTGTTTTCGCAAAGATAGGATGACACGAAGCGCCGTGCCCTGCGCCTTGTAGTGTCTGTATTCTGCCAACAGAGAAATGGTGACAGTCGCAGTTTTTCCACGGTGGCAAGTGCCCCTTCCGACAAGCCCTGTGCCCGGGGCTCCCGCCCGTGGGGATCACAGTGCTGCTGCCTTTTCTAGGCTGTTCTCAAAGGGGGCCGCCTTTCCCTGGTCGAGGAAACGAGGGTGGCGGGAGCTTCCGTTTCCTTCGTGCTGAGGGGAGGCTCCGCGTGAAGGTTCCGACCCAGAGGAGGTGGCTGGCTGCTCTGGGCTCATTCCCTATGGCATGACGCCCAGGAGGGACGGGAGGGACTGTGTCCTTGGTCTCCGCTCTCTGTGCCACACGCTAGAGCAATTCTGGCTGAGCATATTCTGAGAGAAAGAGCTTCTGCATCAGTCTAGGAACAGTTATTTTGCGAAAGGGCAAAACTGGAAAAAAAATTGTTTTAAAGAGCCTTACAGTTGTAGAAATGTGTCGCCTAAAATACTTTGTAACGGTTTGTGGGAATGTTCTGAGCCACATTATGAAAGAAGGACTCTGGGGCAGAGTCTTCAAGGGTGATCTAAAAACCAACCCTGAACCCTAGGAGCGTGCCCGGCCCACCCTGCGGATGTCACAACACCCAGCTCTCCGTGCCACCCTGACGCTGGACCCATGGGGACCCAGCGGGGGTGGGCAGCTTCACAGTGGGGTGGGCGAGCAAGGGACTCGTTCTCAGGACAGCTGCTGCCGTCGCCGTGTGCCCCCGCGGGCACTGCCTCTCCAAAGCTGGGATCTTACAGGGAAGTTTTGCACTTTGATTAAGAAGAAACAAAAGTCCACTTCCTCAATTGTCAGAGCTCCTCACCACTGGGGATGATGAAGCTCAGGTAAAAATAGACAGTCATCATTCGTTACTCAGCAAGGGATGCCGGGGCTGTGCTCAAGCCGAGTCCTCTGCGCTCGGAGCTCACCTCCTGGCCCTCAGGAGCCTGTCTGGCGACCCAAGGGCTGGCTCCCTCCTGCCTCCCCAGCCCAGAGCCCTGCTCAGCTTCGCTCCAGAGCTCTCCCCCCATGACGGCTTCCTTTGCTCTCTTGTTTGGGGACAAGAGTCTGAGCTGCAAATTCCTGCCCTCTGTGGGGTGCATTAGTGGGGGGTGCAGGGCAGGGCCAACATGACACAGTAAAGTTATGCACAGAAACTTCCTTGTCTTAAAGGGGCCCTTGTTTATATGTGACCAACTCATTCACGCAGCACTTACTATGTGCTTGGTGGGGCTCTATGAGCTGTGAATACCAACTGATTTAACCCTCCCACTGTCCCCTAGGAGTGGGGACCATCACCGCCACCATCAGCTCACACAGGAGGGAGAAATGCCCAGAAAATCGCCCAAGGTTAGTGCAGTTGGCAGAATGACGATCTTCTGCCTAATGCAGCAGCCGACGGGTCACCTGACGTGGTAAAGGGACCTCGTAGATGCGTAAGTGTCTTGAGGTGAGATTATCTGGATGATCCAGGTGGGCTCAGGGTGACGAGGAGGAGAAGGGCCACAGTCGGACAGATGAGGGGACTGAAGCAGCCAGGCAGGGTGGAAGCGGTCGGGCTGCTGGCTTTGGAGGTGGAGGAAGCACTGGGGGTGAATCCGGAGGCTGGAGCAAGTGGAGGCAGAGGCTCCCCCTGGGCCTCCAGAGGGGACCGGACCTTCTGACCCCATGATTTCGCTCAGAGACCGTGTCAGACTTCTTGCTTCCAGAACTGTGAGACGGACATTTGTGTTGTTTTAAGTGGCTAACTTGTGGTCGGAGAGTATGACAGCAACAAGAAAAGTCTCGAAGAATGGGTACGAGTGACTTTAAAACCTGAATCTGCTGCTTTGCAGTGGGGTGACTTCTTGGAGCACGGCAGGGGGTCACCCTGTCCGAATGCACCACGGGCCGACCCCCAAGCCCACAGCCGTCCCCCTCGGCTGCCTCTCTTCCGGTGTTCCTGGGCTGATCCTGGCCTGAGACGGGGGTCTACCCAGCCGCGTGCTGCGCTGTGGGGTGGCCCTGAGCTCAGCCAGCTTGCGTGCTGATTTTTGACGGTGGCCTAGCAGCGTATTGGGAAAATGACGTCTGCTCATGTCTGAGCAGACAGAACAAGGCAAAGGAAACCGCCCAGTAGCTTTGATGTCAGTCCCCCAGCCGGCTGCCTCCTCACGCCCAGGGCAGGGGGCTCACTTTCACTCACAGAGGGTGAAGTGAATGTACCCCTTGGCTCAGGAGCTGCTCAGATCGACTCTTTCACATAAAAAAGGCAAGGGGACAGAAAAGAGAAAATGAGAAGGGGGAACAGAGGGCGGAGAGAAAACGCAGTGCCTCCCGGAGCACCTGGGCTGAGTGCGGGCATGGGGTGCTGGGTGGCCTGGGGTGGGTCACCCCACCGGCCAGGCACTCCGTGTGGGCATCAGAGGGCCACTCGGCAGCCACGGTGGCCTTTGATTCTGCAAAGCCCCCCGGGGAGCCGATGGTCTGTGAACACCAGGGCCAAGGACCTCGGCGGGGTGGGAACCCACCAGCCCCAGGAAGAATCGAAGCGGAGGAACTTGGCACAAACCCAACTTCTCTAAAAGTATTAAAAGCCCGTGGCCCACACAGGCTGGATTGCGAGGCCCCGTGGGCTCCAGCAGCCGGGCCCTGACCGTTGAGACCCAGCGGCCCTGGTGTTGAGCAATAGGGTTCTGCCCTGGCACCATACCCACCGCCCGCTCCGCCCCGCCTGGCCTGCTCACACCGGGGGAGAGCAGAGGCAGCTGCTGGTGTGCGTGTGTGCGGAGGCACACGTGGCCGTGTGTATATATGTGTGTGTGGGCATCATGTTCACACGCAGTGTGTGCGTGCGTGTGACTGTGTGTGTGTGCACGTGCGTGTGACCATGTGGGTGTGAATGCTTGTGTGCCCATGTGTGTGCGTGTGTGGCCGCGTGTGCCAGCCTGTAGGCCAGTGAGTGGCCCCCACAGCCCTCCCCGAGGCCCGGGATCCCAGGGCCCCTGGCTGGCCTCTCCTCCCAGGACAGTCAGAGAGCCCTGGGCTGACCCAGCGTGGGTCCCAGGCTGCTGCCGAGTAACAATATACTGAGTTCTTTCTGTGCATGGGCGCTTCACAGCACCCATCTGTGTAACCCACGAGCCTACAAGATGAGGGATACATTTAGCCCCATTGTATGGAGCAGAATTGAAGTCCAGAGAGGTGAAGTCATTTTCCTGAGGCCACACAGCAATGGAGCAAAGAGCCAGGAGGCCCTGACACTGCATCCACTGGCTGGGGCAATGCTAACAGCCGGTTCCATCGGGCCCACGTGGGGTGTGCACCTCCTGTCACCCATGCTGGCCTGCAAGGTGGCCCCCTTGGGGCTTCTAAAGCCCTTACCCACCGTCTCTAGAGTCTCGTTCCTTGGCCATACTCCAAAGCATCTCAGGAAGAGCTCACATCAGTGAGAGGGCCCAGGGGGCCGAGGCGGGGCTCCGGGACTCACGGCGATGCCTGTCGGTCCAGCCCCTGGCTCTGCTGGCCAGGCCTCCGGCCCTGTGGGAGGGGCAGCAGGTGTCACCGTCCTGGTGTCTGGCTGCGCCTCTGTCTTGGGTTTGTGGTCTGCAGCCCCTGAGCAGCGTCCTCTGTGGGGCGTGGGGCTGGGCCGGGCGCTGGCCCTGGGGTGGGAATGTGTCCTGTCCCCTCAGGTCCCTGACCCCTGAGCCTGGGAAGAAAGTGGGAGCCCTTGCTTCCTGGACCCTCGCCACCGTCCGTTCTGGGGCTGTCCAGCGGTGGCCACGTGCCTGACAGGGTGAAGGGCAGGTGGTTCCAGGTCCCTGGGGGGAATAGTGGCACCAGCTCTGAGAGGTCTGTGGCATGGTGGCTCTGGGCCCAGATCCTAGAGCCCTGCTGTGGGGTTACCTTCAGCTCCCCAACTTTCTAGCCATAGGACCTGTGGATCTTCTCAGTGCCTTGTTTTCTCTGTTAGGGACATGGGCATAGGGAATGCATCCACCTTGCCAGACAGCTGTGAGGGTGAATGTGGCACTCATGTGCCATCCTGGTACCGAGCTGGCATGTAGTAAGTGCCCCCGTGTATGGCTCGGATGGCCACCTTCTCAAAGGAGGGCTGCTGGGGTGTGAGCTCTGCCTGGCTGGAAACGGACCTGATTCGTTCGGCAGGTGGGAGAATCAAGGCTCCCAGGGTCAGACCCGAGATGGAACGGCTCCTGGCCTCCCTGCCGAGTCCTCGTTCTCCTCTTCTGCCTTCTTGAATGTCGAGGAAGCCAGGTTGCCCCAAACTTTTCTCTTATAGACAATCAAGTGCAGACTCTCGGCACAAACACGGCTACGTTCTGCCCCGTGAGGGTAGATGGTGACGCAGGAATGTCCCAGTCATGTGGGATGGGTCTTTCTGACTGTGAGGGGAAGGCCGGAGCACATGCGGGGCGACGGGGCTGCTGGAACCTTCCGGAAGCAGGCAGCGTGCAGCTCAGGACTGGGGTCTGGGTTCCAGACCTGGCCTCGCCCACTGCCGCCGGGACTCACGGCCCCTGCTCCGAGGACCAGCCTGTGCCGGCTCTCGTGAGGACTTGGTGAACCAGTTCAGGTAAAGCCCTCGCACTGGGCAGCTGGCTGGCCCTTAATAAATATGAGTCATCATTATCATTACCTTGCTCGATCCTCTCACTTTATGGGGGAGAAACTGAGACCTGGAGAGAGGAAGTGGCCTTCTGAGCACCAGCTGTCCTTAGCAGCCACGTGATTGGCAAACAAGACAAAACCGTATTCCTTTCAAGGACAGGAGTTTTGCTATCAGTTGGGGGGCCGGGGTCAGGGCCTCGCTGGGTGCAGGCAGCTCTTGGGCCTGCCGACCAGCCTGTGATGGGGGTGGGCAGGCATCTCCCTCCCCCAGGCAGTGGCCGGGCTCCCCTGTCCCCCAGGCTCTTGCCGCCTCCCCCGGAAGCTCCACGCTCACCCGGCCCTGGCCTGGTGAGAGCAATCTGCAGCTGTGTGGCCTTGGGAACAGTGCCTAACCACTCTGAACCTCAGTTTCCTCATCGGTGACGCCACAGCGGGGGCTCCAACGGTCCCCAGCACTGTGGGACTTGACTGTGTTTTCTGTCTGAAATAGAGAGATGTTTTCAGTGAATTTTCTTTGGGGTCGTGTCTGTCTGGAAAACACACTGAGAAAAGCACACAACAGGACGATACTGACCCATCACTTGAATTCTTTTCCCTTGACTGGTGGGTTGCAGACAGCATGTGATTACTTATCTGAGGATGTAAAGTAACTTCTACTTCCAACTATAACACGGGCTTGGGGCAGAAAACCTGGAAAGCACAGGGAAAAAAGAAAAAATAATCACAGGGTGGGGAATTAAAAAAACCCAAACCAAAAAGGAAGCAAAAAGGAAGTCAAACAAACGTTGGTATCTGGGTGCGGTGGCCATGAGGCCTTGGGAATGCAGTCCCGGCCCCAGTTCTGAAGAGCCATAGAATCTCAGGTCATTGCTCTCTCAGAAACCGTGGTGGAGCCTGCAAGAAATCTAGAAAAGCTCCATCTTCTAGAACTTTCTCCTGCCCTTCTGTTGCTTAGTTACCTAAGTGTGGCCCCCAGAATGTTTCTAGCTGTAGGGCCAAGAGTTATGGGGTGCTCTAGACCAGGCTGCTGCCTGGGCCCGTTTTCTGCCCTCATTGTCCAGGTGGCCTAGGCAGAGTCTAATGTCTCCCCCAGGCCTCGCCTTCCCTGTGAATCAGGGATTCGAATACCTTGACAAATGGGACGTGTTTAGGACAGAAGTGCTGCACGCAGGTGGTGCTGTGGGGGTGGTAGACACACCTGAGCACCAGTTCAATAGGAAACAGTGGCTCTCAGAACAGGGCGCGGGAGAGACGCTGCCCAGGGGGTCCCAGCATCCGTTCCCTCCTGGGGCTTCTGCGTCTCGTCCGGGGACTGTCAGAAATTGAGATAGATGTGGGCCATGTCCAGTTTGGTTGGTACTATTGGTTTAATTCTTTAAAAATGAAGAAATGCTCAGTCACACACACACACAAAAGAACCAAGCAGAAGGTTAACATTCTTTGTAGACTTCCTTCCATATCCGTGACCCTGTACATGGATGCCTCTAGAATGATGCTCTGGGACGGCACTGGTTGCCCCACTGTGTGAAAACACGGGGTCCCCTGTGTGTGAACACCCTGTGTGCAGTAGGAGCCAGGAGATGCAGAGGGAACGAATGAATGGATGAGCAAATGGACAGTGGTGGGACTTGTCATCACAGCAGAAGGAGCAAGGACACGATTGTGTTCTGTTGTCCAAGCTCAGGGCTGTCGTCAAGGCTCGTGCCCAAGGTTCAAGTGGTTTCAGCACTTATCATGTTGGATAAGGGGACAGCTGTGCCCCCGGGCCTGGGGGCACTCTGCCATAGGCCTCCACTGTCAGTATTTGTTCAACTTTCTCTTTCATTTATACTTTTTCTCTTACCTTTGGGATTCAAAGTCCAGAAGCCAGACCAGGCAGGGATGTAGAGATGGGACCTGCCCCAGTAAATGCGTGGAGGCTGCTGGCTGGCAGCTTGGGTTCTGGGTGACCCTGACGCCTGAGGTGCTGGGATGGCCCCAAAGGTCTCTGGCTGCTTGTGGCTTTCTTTTCCTGACGGCCCAGGGACAGCAGAGGAGGATGTCTAGGTGTGTGGGGCCGTGAGGACCCCTTCCTGTCTGCACAGCCCCCACCCCTGCCAGTGGACAGCCCCCGGGGCTCAGGCCAGCTCTGGCACAGGGGCAGCTGGCACAGCAGCCATCGGATGGTCCTCCAACGCCTGGGACCCTAGGGCCCCGGGGATCCCAAGGGAGGCAGCACCCCCTGCTGGCTGGTCATGGCACCCCTCCCTGCCCGTCCCCTTGCCCTGGTGCTGCTCCATCCATGCCCTGCCCTCAGGGTGGCTGGTACCTGCAGGTGGCGGCCGCGTGAATCCACCAGCAGCCCCACCATTCCACTCCTGGACATATACGCCCAAGGAATTCCCACTGGGGTCCCGCAGGGCACACCGATGAGGATGCCGAACGCAGTGCCGTGTATGCAGGGGCTGTGGGAGCAGCCTGCCCCGGGGGGGGCAGCGCGCAGGCCGTGCCTGGGCAGGGCCTTCAGACTCAGGGCACAGGAGCAGCACAGGTGAATCAGGAGACAAAAGCCACATGAAAAAATAAAAAAAAAGAGAGTACAACACAATACCACCGGGAGTAAAACGCATGGATAAATACGAGGTAGGATTATGTGAGATTGCTCATTGTTTTTCCTGTTCCTTTTTCACCTACTGAAATGGGAATGCCACACTGTGTAACCTCACAAACGGAGGCGTATTTACAGGCTCGAGAACAGAGTCTTGAGAATGAGTGACCTCCAGCTACACGCAATGTGGATGATTTCCCAGATGCAACAGTCAGCAAAATAAGCCAGAAGCAACACAGTCTGCGCTGTGCCTCCATCTGTACGGAGTCCACACAGTGCCCCCCTCTGTACGGAGTCCATGCGGTGCCCCCCTCTGTACGGAGTACCGAAGCAGGCAAATCAGGCCTGCGTTACTGGAAGCCGGGAGAGTGGCAACCCTCTGGGAGGGTGGTGACTGGAAGTGGATGACATTTCTGCACCCAGTGCTGTCACATGGGGCTCGGTGTATGGAATCCTGGGATTAAGGTTTGTGCATTTTCTGCACTCGTGTCACATTTCAGTGAGTATTCAGAAACGCGTGCCTCTAAAGCAACAGTGCGTGTTTGCAAGGATGCCAGGACAACAGGATGCGCTCTCAGTACAGTCGCATGGTGCCCAGGTGGGGAGAGTGACATGGGAAAGGGCCCAGGATCTTTTCTCCTGCCTCCTGGGCTCTGCAGGAGATGTGTGGGGGCTCGTAGGACAGCTGAATCCCACAATCCCTCCCCTCGTCCTCCCCGGCACCCCTGCATCGCTGGCCAGCCCTGGCTGGCAGGAAAAGAGGAAAGTCCCTACCAGTTTCTTTTCTTGCCACCGAAGGGGCTGCAGGTATTTGTTCCTGAAACTCATGGCTGAGCTAATTTTACACCACAAGTGAGAGGCGGCAGAGAGAAGCGAAAGGCAGGGCCCAGGGGTCTGCCATGGGCAGGATGGGAACCCTGACCGGATGCTGGGGCAGCAGGAGAGAGGAGCCGCTCGCTGGTCTCCAAGGGGGGTGGACGCAGGGGCTGTTGGGCATGGGCGCTCGAGATCCCCCAAACACCAGCTGAAACCCTCAGAGTGGGATTAAGAATGAGATGGCATAGAAGCCACAGGGCATAAATCTGCAAAGAAGTAAAAAGCTAACCTTTTCAAACAATATTGCTTCTCTCTCACTTACCAACTTCACATTTCCCTGTATGGCCCCGGAAGATGACTGGTTAGCCAGAGACGGGTAAGATTCCTCAAGGGAGGAACAACCTAAGACAGGCACAGTCGCAGGGGGCCATCTGGTGAGAAAATGGGGAGCATCAGAGGTGAGGCTTAGAACCTCACCCCCCCGGTTTTGAGAGAAATCTGCATCCGTGGATGTTTTGTTGCCCTTGTCTAGCTTGGATTAATACTTAGTCTACAGGCACACACCTGATCGTCTACATTTGCTCTCTTACAACACTAAACTATGTTTTCTACCTTTATCTTGCATCTACCTACCACTTCAGCATTTTATTAAAAAATAATAATAATAATAAGGGAGAAATGTGGGATTCACATATAAACCAAGTATAAAAATCAAACGAATATTCATATCTGACCTGATTGTTTGTAGTTCATAATGCGTGATCAAAACCGAAAGTTTCTGTGATGACTGCCCTTGCACTGTTCACCATGTAAGAACTTACTCACTATGTAAGAACTTGTTCATCATGTAAGAAGTTGTTCATTATGCTTCAGAAGATTGGAGACTTTTGAGAATTAGGCTTGGGGTTGATTAATGATTTTGCATTGAGTCCCCTGTACAGAATTTTATTGTTGTTAACAACCATTTGATCAATAAATATGAGAGATGCCCTCTCAAAAAAAAAAGAATGAGATGGGCTCTTCTGGACTCTGTCACTGACTGGGTCCTTTGGGCCTTGGTTTCCCTGTTCCTAAGGGGAGGAGGTTCCTAAGATGATGCCTAAGGACCCCAGCATGCCCATCACTCTTTCTACCTCTCTCGGTTTAGGGGATCAGTCACATCCCCAATGGCAGAAAAAGTCATGCCTGGGTTTTTAGGAAAAATTAAACAAACAGGAAAAGCATGCTAATTTTGTCATAAAAACACCCTACTGTGGGTCTGGGTCCTTGGGCTGTGTCTCTTCACACAGGTGGAGGCTGTCCAGGCTTGGAGGATGGGATGCTCTGAAGGGAGGCTCAGGGAGGTCACCGTCTGATCTTTTACCTCAAATGGCATGTTTAAAAAGGATGCATTTCACAGCAACTGTGTTGCGACTTTCAGAATTCCCCCAAATGCTTCAAAAGCTATTAGAACAACCAAAAGATGTAATCGATTTTTAAAAACATGTATAAGCCAAGTAACCAATCACTTCTATTCACACTAGGAGGTTTCTTCTTTTTCTTCGTGACCGAACCGAACGGGAAATGTGGAAAGGAGATAGAAAGGATCCTCTCTGAAAAGCTTCTCTGTGACTTTTTGTCTCACTGGCTTGCAGGGTACCACCCAGAAACTGCCTACTGCTCCTAAAAGGGAAAGTGTCATTTCTGATCTTGTTATTTTTCCAGAGGAAGTGGGGCCTTGTGAGCCTTTCTTCTCCATAAACAGTAGTTAATCTAGAAAAAATAGGTTAAGCTGATACTCAGATGGGAGAGAAATAAAGGGTGCAGAGAACTGGTGGCCCCAGTGAGGAGGCTGAGAAGACATGTTGACACAGAAGAAAGACATGTTCACACAGAAGATAGTATGATCTGAAGTCTGAGGACATCTGAGTTAGGAATTCTGGAGAGAGAGAAGAGAACATTGGTTGTTGAAGCAGAATGGAGAAGGTCAGTGAGAGGAAGAAATTAAGATACTGAGCACAAAACTCAATTCTGAGCTTCCTGGCAGCCACAGCAAAAAGTGAGCATTATAAACTCTTGTCTAGGGAAAAGGAGATCGCTCATTCCCATAGGTGTGGAGTTCTCCTTGAATGATAGAACTGGGAGGAAAGAGAGGCCTTGTGGCTGGATACCCAAGCGTTCACTGAATGAGGGGAAGTATCTGGAAGGCCAGCAGCTTGCATAACCCTGAGGCTCGTGTGTGGGAGCCCTGACACAAGAGCTGTGTGCTCTTCTCCCTGCAGACCGAGTAGAGCACGGTGGTGTGGTTCCCTGTTCGAGCACCGGCCGACCCGCCTGTGTTAGTCGGTCATCTGCACTGCGCGCCACGCCAGTGAGGAGGGTAGCCTGGAGATGGAACTTCCAGGGCAGGTGTGGGTGCGGAACTGGGGGTGTGAGGGGATGTCTCTACGGGAACAAGCCCCATGTGACTCCTACCCCAACGCAGGCCGATTCTAGGCTTGGCTTGACAGCAGGCTGGGGACGTGCAGAGCGTCCAACAGAAAGAAGCCCTGGTGGCCAGGCTGGTGAGGGCTGGGGCCGCGGACCTGGGTGGTGATGGCGATGCCCAGCCTGTGGGGAGGACCTGCAGTGTGCTGAGGACTTAATTTCTTCACCTCCCCAGTGCTCACCTGGACAAAGCACGGTCGTCTTCTCCATCCTGTGGTTTTGGGGACCAAGGAGGGTGGAACGTGTGGCCCGAGGTCACAGGGCTGGGAAGTGGCGGGGCTGCGACTGGATCTTGAGTCTACTGGATGTGAGGTTCTGCACGTTTTTCTCTTCCCTTCTAAGGCTTGTGATGGCAAAGCGAGACTGCCCTGGGCTAGGCAGCTGTGGAATGGGATCAGAGCTTCGACGTCTGCGGTCTCAGGGGCTCCGTGCTGCCGCGCCAGACAGGGCCAGCTGGCCGGCTCAGACCTGCTCCCAGAACCCAGGGCTTTTCCCTACAAGCCACCCCCTTCACCTTCTGAGTTTACATCAGGGAGACTGTGATTTCAGATACATCTTCCCTAGAAGACTGCAGAGTTTTAGAGGGATCCCAGGAAGGTGGCCCTTGGCCTCAGGCATTTAAGAAACCCTGAGTGGCAGAGGGAGGAGGTGAATGTCACTTCACGCATGCCCAGGGACGGCTCAAGAAACCGTGCGCTGACCTGAGCACAGGGACCCCGAAGGTCGTCTTCTCTTTCCCAGGCTAACCTACATACCACGCAGCATCTTGTATTTATCCTCCCAAATCCCGTGGGTGTGCGTGTCACAGTCTTGAATGACTTAAGTGTCAGACAAGGCCTGTCTGTCCCCTGGTCCTGTAGACCACGGCTCTGCGGACCCTGGGGCCGGAGCCTGCCCTGTGGCGGGCCATCCTATGCACTGCAGGCTGTTGAGTCCCAGGCCACCACTCACCAGATGCCAGTTGTACCCCCACCAGTCCCAGTGTGACAAGCAGTAACGTCCCCAGACATGACCAAATGTCCCCTGGCAGTTAAAGTCACCTGTTGGGAGTTTCTACCTGCTCTTGAGTTTCTAAGCTTAAAGACACAGCAGAACCCGCAGTTCTTTGACTTACAGACCACCATGCCCGCAGCCTGAAGGTCTGTAGGTCAAAGAGGGTCCCTGCTCCATTGCCAGCCGCTTGGCCTCAGCCCTCCTCTGAATCTCTCTGAACATCTATTTTCTGCAACCTGACAATCATCAGGATGACAGCCATGGACGTGCTGACAGTGGGAACCCTGGCCCTCGGGCTGGTGGCTGTGTCCCCCCATGACGGGGCCGTCCTCGCTCCTATCTGATGTTTGCTATGATTAGAAATGGTGCCCTTTTCCCACTCGGAAATGTCCCGGTCTGCAAACTCACTGACACAGCCCTGTCGGGCATAAGCCACTGACTTGCTTCCACCTGCCCGCCTGCCCATGTGTCCAGCCCTCCCTGGGTGGATTAGTCTCAAAGGTCCCATCCTTTTGCAAATGAATGTTAGCAAATGGAAGAATCAAGTGGCTTTGCCCCAAGACTGCTGGTGTCAGAGATCACATTCCTAAGGACTGATCTCCACTGCCTCAGGGTGGCATCCGAGGGATAATAATTGTAGTCACAGCCTCTGCTGACCGACCACTCCGCGGGAGCCAGGTCCACACCAAGGGTTTAGTGAGCCTCCTGCCTGACGCTCACAGCCCCTCCGTGAGTCGCGGTAACTGCTGCCAGTCCTGTATCACACGTGGAGACAGTGAACGTGGGGAGACGCACGTGTCCAAGGACAATGGCAAGGCCTGGGCTGGGCCTGGCCTTGGAGAGGCCATGCCTCGGGCTCACGGTCACACAGAGGCAGGTGGCAGGGCCAGAGTTCAGGCCAGCATGGTCTGGATCGAGCACCGTGCATTCGTGGATGACGGACCCAAGGCAGACTCTCCAGGGGAAATTCCGGGCATTCTCCTAACCTTTTTGAAATTGATGTCATGGGATGAAAATACCGCTCTTGGTCACAAAATGTCCCTCATCGTGGCTGTCAGAGGCCCTAAGGTCTGATCCAGCAGGTGCTTCCTTGTGCCCTTCAGCTGGTGTCTTGCTTCGCATACATGAAAATCGGCCCTGTGGCTTCTTGTGCCCTGGGTACTCACATGCCTTCCAGGGGGCTGATCCCGGGCTTACCCGGGGCCCTCGGGCAGAGATCCCCCCTCCCCTGGACCCTCCTGGACAGAATCGGAAGGTTGCTCTCAATGAGGCAGGAAGGACATCTGGTCTTTGTTGGAAACAAAGTCAGTCAAAGTGAAATAGCGACTTCAGCCGGAGGACACGCCGATGTTCCCCTTTTGTTCCGGGTCATGTCGAGAGGCCTGGAGCTTCAGCGCAGTTTGTGTTGGGGGACTTCATTTTCACCATTTGATTTCTGCTTGTAGCTTATTGAAAATACACACACACACACACACACACACACACAGAGTCAGATCTGGGTTTCATTTCTTCTGGGAGTTGGCAAGTAGAGCTGTGCTCCCCCGGTCTGCTTACTCACTCAGCAAACATTTGAGGGGACTGATGATGTACTAGATGAGTATCTGGGGCAAAGAGACAAAAAGCACAAAATAGAGTCTGCAGGCCACCGTGCACCTTCCAGGGGACACTCAACAGCCAAAGGGTCTGGAGGGGAAAGTGTGCGTCGGGGACCGGCAGGTGGAACCGGGTTGGAACCCGCTCCTGGCTGTGCTGGGAGTTGGAGTGTTGCTCCGCGGCCACAGAGCTTGGAGACGCCGAGCAGTTGCCCGCGGGCTCAGCGGTCAGCCCCGCGTTCTGCAGTGGGCCCTGTGGGAGTCCTGGGGGGATGCACGCCGCTGGCACTGCGGACTGTATGGAGGCCAGAGGAGGAGGGGCTGGGCTCTGGAAGGGAGCACGGGCCCCCTCAGCCCCCAAATCATCTTGCCCGTGACATGGAGACTGAGCACCTGTTCTCACGTTCCTGCCCAGGATCTGCACACCCACCCCTGCCCGTTCGGTGGCATCAACACCTGACTTTAGAAGTGGGGAAATGGAGGGTGGGTGCGGGCCAGAGCATCAGCATGTGCCCCGAGCCCGGAGGTGGCCTGTCTTCTCTGCAGGAGCCCCGCGCCCGGAAGCCCACCGGCCTGCAGAAATGGCCCCTTACCCAGCTGCTCTTCCCGCGGCTTCTCTCTGTTGTGAAATGTCATGAGCTCCTCCCTGTGCTGTGAGTCTCTGGGTGGCGGTTTCTGGGGTGTTCATCCCTGCAGCCACACGTGGCCCAGGGCCTGTCACTTAAGAAGTTATGACGGCAGCCACTGCAGAGAGCACCCATGGTGTGCTCTTCACGGCTCCAGAGCTAGCTCTCTGGCATGGGGTGGCCATGACCACATTTGACATGTGGGGAGACCGAGGCACGGAGAGAGGAAGGGACTTGCCAAGGCTGTGAAACCAGGGGCGCCAAGTGGGACCCTCGCGGCCTCTTGAAGCACAGCAGCCTTGAGTCTGCTCCAAGCCACCGGGCTTCACCTTTGGAATGCTGACTGCTATGTTATATGACTTACATGCTTATTTTAAAATTCAGTGAAAAAGAGGGTCCTGGGGCCCCGAAAGTGGGCCTTCTGCCCAAGAGAACAGAGCACATGTCTTCTTACCACTGTCATGAATGATGGCAGAGAGGCAATGCTTAGTAAGTGTCCCAGGGAAGGGAGGAAGTTGGACCACGTGGATGGATGGGTGAGCGGGAAGAAGTGAGGCACAGAAGGGTGGAGGAGCCCGGGAAGAAAACTAGTGGGAATTAGCCTGAGACCCCGCTCAGCCGCCCTGTGAGGTCTGAGCACCGTGCTTCTCCTCTCTGAGCCCCATCCTCTCGTTTCTGGAGCCCTTCCCACCCCCGGCACAATCTCAGCTCTGCCTCTGACGTATTTGGCATGTTCCTCCCCCGCCCCGCTGCAGGCCTAGAGGGCCTTCAGGAGTAAACGTGGCCCCGGCTGCCTCCCTCCCGGAGGTGCCAGCCAGGGACGTGGAGAGGCCGGATTCCCTGCGTCTCCCGGGCGGGCGCCGCGCCATCTCCCGCCTCCTGCAGAGCACCCCCGCAGAGCCGGGGGCTGCGCAGGTCTGAGTTTGGAGATGTGAGGCGTCCCCACAGGGAACTGGCTGAGCTCTCTCAATCTCATTTCAAGTCACGGGCCACCACAGGCCTCCCACACAAAGCCACAGCCACCCTGAGCCACCGCCTCTCAGACCTCACCCCCCTGTGGCCAGCAGGTAGTACCTGGGATGTGGACACCATCCCACGGCAAACTGAAGCCCTGTGAAACCAACGTGCATTTTCTTCAGAGAAACCAAGCCCTCCTCCTTTTCAGGCAGATGAACAGCAGAAAGTCATGAGCTGGTGTGGGGTGTGTGGGGGAAGCCAGCATGCACCCCAGGGCTGGGAAGCAGAGGTGCATGGAGCTGGCATGCTGGCTGAATCCGGGAGCATGTGCACAGGGCAATTCAGCCAGAGAGCTGTGGACGACTGTCGGCAAGGTGGTGGGTGGCGTGTTCAAGCAGGGGGTCCCAGGCACAGGTGCGGGCGGCTGAATCTGAATCACGGGTGAGAGCTTCAAAAGTCAAGTGCTGGGCCCCAGCCTCGGGTCTCCTGTGAGCGGGCCTGGATATGTGCACTTGTAATAAGCCCCCCGGGTGACTCGGCAGCCCTGCCTGGGGCCGCCCGCCGTGTACAGTGCCTGAAAGCAAAACTCAGCCCCACGATGTGCTTCCCAAACTGGCTTCACAGAAGGACCAGTTATGGGGTATCCTCGGCACAATGTGAACTCAAGTGGAAACTGGAAATGTTTGTGGCCATCGTGCAACACTTAAGAGACTAGCAATTTATCTCGATGAATGTGGTATTTCTTATCTTTGGAGTGCTGTGAACCGGGTATTTTCAGAACTTAAGTCGCCACGCCAACCCTCCATCCATTCACGCTGGGGCTGATGCGTACTTTTTGCTGGAGAGGACAAAGCAGGGTTCTCGCCATGCTAGTGTTTTGCACAGGTGATGACATTGTGCCCTGCCCTGTTGAGAGGCAAATGCATTATTATAAACATGTTATCTTTTTTTCCTCCACTGAACATATGTAGTGGCTGCTTACCTGGAAGGTGAGTCTTTATTCTCCTTCTTTAAGGAGAGGCGCTCCCCAGTTGCAGGTGCCTGGCATAGGGAAATATTTGAACCCTATAAATGCTGTATATTGGACTGCAAATTATAAAGGTTTAAAAAAAGGTGGCTGATCTTTAGTGAATATATTTGGAGCTGATCCACAAGACAATTGATGCAAATTATCTTTGAAATGAAAAAAAATGTGCTAGTCCATTGCACTCTGGGACTTTTGTAAAATATATTAAAAGTGAATTGCTAGAAAAATAAAGTAGCAAAGATGCACAAAATGTGAGCTCCAACTTTTTTAGTAAGAGACACGAATGTACTCTGTCAAGTTGCTAAAAGTTTTCAAACTCCTCCTCTCGATTTCTTCACTCCTTGTGCACAAACACTTTGGGATTTGTGCCAGATCTGGGACGGCCCTGGAAGGAGGGATGTCCCAAGCAGCTATTGTGATCATCTCACCAAAAGGAATACTTTGCAATAAATAATTAAACACAACACACTTCTCTCTTGTATAACGGTAACCAAAATACTTAGGTTTTTTCTGTGGGTGTTCTAGGTAAGTAGGTAGGTAGGTGGGTAAGGAGATAAAGGAGGAACCTGATCTCTTCCTCATAATAATTACCTTTCCACTTCCTCCCCTCTAAGTACATTCTGACTTCCTATTTACCCCTCTGCTGCCTTTTACAAAAGCCTCTTAGCAGATCAAGCAGCCTTGTACTATTTTAAACTTTACAACCTGCCATCCAATGTACCGTGTTCATATAGAGCACAGACATGTCCCTTTGCCAGGTCCCTGCAACTAGAAGGTGTCTCTCCTTAAAAAGAGAATGTAGACTCAACTTCCAGGTAAGTGGGCACTATAAGTTTTGTGGAGGAAAAAAGATGACATGTTTATAAATATGCGTGTGCCACTCGACAAGGTAAGGCATGTTTTCGTCACCTGCATGAAACAACAGTGTGAAGAGCACCCTGCTTTATCTGCTTCAGGAAAAGGTACAACATGTCACCTCAAGCGTGAATGAATGCGTGAAGCAACATATCAGAAAGCTGAGGATGACCGCACACGAACTTCTCTGATTCCAGAGAAGCGTCCCCTTACTTCTGACCCGGCAGGGCACCTGTCAGCTCGTGGTACACTCCTGGCCCACCCTATGTGACCCTTGGAGGTATAAGGCTTCAGTACACAGTGAAGTGACCAAGTGAATCATTTTATATCTATTGAATCCGATTCTTGCTTAGGGAGAGAGTTCTTTAGTGGAGTTTGAGCCTGTGAGATCTTACTTGTCTTAGCAACAAATAAAAACATCTTATTTTGGTTGGGTCTTTGAGCCTCAAACTGTGAAAAAGACAAGATATGCAAAGTGCACATCTCCACCCTGTTAAAAATACCTCTGGGTGCTAGACCTGGCTTCCTTTGCTGGCCAGGGTGAGGACCTCATCCCAGGTGGGGTGGCCTGGCCACTATTTGCATAATCTGTTTACTTCAGATTCTGAACTGTTGGTACCCAGTGAGCCTCCCAGAGAGGTAGTTCTTCCCAGCCAGCTTCAGGCCTGGCAGTAGCTGTGTGACCTCAGTGACGTCTCTCACCCTCTCTGATTTAGCTTCTCTATCTCTCAGCAAGGCAGCTGGACTTAAAAACAAAGGTTACCTTTCACTACACCCCAGGCCCCCGCTGAACCTGCTCCATGCATTCCTCTAATTTTGTGCTCATGGTCCAGTGAGCTCAGCGTGACGATCAGGCCCGTTTCACGTGAAGAAAGCCAGCTTCTTGCTGGAGCAAAATTCTTAGTTCCAGGCGTTTTTTTTTTGTCAGTTCTTTCAGATTTTCTACATAGATAATCATATCATTTGTGAACAAGTTTTTTTCTTCCTTCCTAATCTGTTGCAGTGTAAGCCCTGACAGTTTTTGAGGTTTTTTTTTTTTTTTTTTTTTTGTAATGCAAGTGCCTGACTTAAGCTTTGATTGCTGAGGTTTCTATTTCAAAGACACATCCACTTAACTAGGTACAGGCCGGGCTGCCTACCCCTCTGAAGCTCCTTTGTTGTAGACCTTGGTTGGTTTTGATAACTGACTATTTGGGTCACTTGTCTTTCCTCTTCCCATGCTTTCAATTCCCACTTTTAGGTTTGAAATTCACCAATAAAGAGCCAGCCCACAATGCCCTAGGTCCCCACTCTTGACCCTAATAAAAGCACAACGCTAATCCACAAACACTCTTTCTCTCTCTTTATCTGCAACCTTGCTGTGTGGCCACAGGTGTGCGGTGTGATTTCTAGGTTTTGTAAGTTATAAACCTTTGTGTTTTCAAAGTTTCCTGATGGTTGTTGCTGAAGGCATCTTGTAGTCCTAATAAGAACCGCAAGGACTGGTCCAACCACACCACTGGTGATTGATAGGCTGAGGCTAGAACAAAACATCTGTATAATTGAGCTTCCTTTTCTTGTCTTATTGCATTAGCTAGGACTTCCAGTATGAGGGTGACGAGAAGTGGGGAGAGGGGACTTCTCTGTCTTGCTCTTGATCTTAATGGGAAAACTGTTTCTCACCATTAAGTACAATGTTAGCTGTAGGTTGTTTGTAGATATTTTTTTTCAGGTTCAGAAAGTCTCCCTCTGTTCCTAGCTTACTGAGAGTCTTTATCATCAGTGAGTGTTGGATTTTGTCAAATGCTTTTTCTGCATCTAGCCATATGAACAAGTGAGTTTTCTATCTTAGTCTGTTGATGTGATGGGTTATATTGATTCCCACCTCCCCTTTGCCCCCCCACAACTGCCTGTCCTCCACATCTACACATACATTAGGCTACACACAGATTAGGCTGCTTGTGAGCCTATAGCTCACAGATGCTCTGTTCATTTTTCTCAGTCTTTATTCTTTCTCTTTGGGTCATTCTGTCTCTTGGGATGTTTTTAAGTTCACTTATATTTTCTTACACAGTGTCAAATCTGTTGGTAATCTCATGCAATACGATTGTTTTTTAAAGTCATAGATCTTGTTTTCATCTCTAGAAGTTTGGTTTGGGTCTTTTTTTAAACTCCATTCAATATGCTCAACATTTCATCTAGCTTCTTGAGCATGTGGAATGTATTTTAATGTCTTTTCCACTATTCTATGATCGTGTCATTTCCTGGGTTGGTTTTAATTGTTTTTTATCCTCTATAGGGTATTTTTCTGCTTCTTTGCATGCTTGGTAATTTTTTTGCTGGATCCCAGATATTGTAAACTTTACTTTGTTGGGTACTAGATATTTTTGTTTTTTTGTAAATATTCTTGAGCTTTGCTCTGAGGGTCATTGAAGTTTCTTGGAAATCAGAGGATTGTTATTACCCCCAAAGCACAGGTAACCAATCCATTTTCTGTTCTTCAAGGGACTCTCAGTGGCTATTGACCCCCAAGTCCCTGTCCTGTCAGCCAGGTCTGTTGCCGAGTCCCAAGGGAATGAGTGTGTATCCCTCTTGCCTCACAGCTAGTGTGGAGAAGCGATATCATTTGTTAGTAATCACTCCATCGCCACTCTAATGTGTTGTTTTTATTTAATAAATTAACTGTGTGCCTCAGTTTCCTCATCTGTAAAATGGGAAACCCAGTAGTGCCTACCTTATAGAGTTGTAAGGATTAAAGGAGCTCACATACATGACACTTTACACAATGCCTGGCACTTAGTAGGTGCTCAATTAATTAGTAATTGTTCATATAATTATAATAATTAATATTTTCCCATCTTCCAGCCTCTCTAGGAGGCAGGAACTCTCATTCCCATTTTACAAAAGAGGGAGGAAATTGACGAAGATGATAGTCAAGGAGGAGGGGCCAGGGATCGGCTCATTTCCCTCCTGGACACTCTAGCCAAGCTCACACTGCACAGTGCCTTCCATGGGCTGGGCACACAGACTAGCTGTAGATTGACAGACTGGGCATGTTTCCCATGGATTTTTCAGTGAAGCCAGGTTCTGAGTTTCATACAGAAGGTATAACTGGAATGGGAGGCTCAAGGACTCACATCCCCACAGGGGAGTTTTGAACTCATCTCTCTCAACCCCTTTATTTTACATGCAATTAACCATAGCCAACACCTCCTAAGTGGTCATGCTGCATAACTCCTGTGACCCTCATGTCTAAGCAGGAGGCGATGATTATGCCGATTTCATAGAGGGGGGAAACTGAGGCACGGGGGTCAGTAATCCGGTCAAGGTCACTCAGCAAGAAGCAGCAGATCCCTGCCCTGAGGCCTGGCAGCCTGACTCGGGAGTCCCCTGCTCTTAACCAGTCCACTCTCTGGCATCTAGAACCTACAAGGAGACTGAGGGCTGCAGAGGGCAGGTCATCCATCTAAGACCAGTGTGAACTCGTGTGGGAGCCGAGGATGCGGCTATGGCGCATCTGGCCGTGCCTGGGAGGGATTCGATGGGGTTTACCTGGGTGTTGGGGGTCATCTTCCCACTGGTCAGCGACTCTGAGGATGGACAGCAGGTCCCTGTCTTTGAAGCTGCAGCATCTAGCATGGTGTTGGACATGGGGCGGCTCCCTTGGGGTGGCAGTTAAGGGCATTGGGCTGGGATCTGGACCTCACTGTTTCCAGGGGTCATGTCAGCTCCCCGAGTGTCAGTTGGCCCATCTGTAAAATGGGGGTGTCATGCCATGTCCTTTAGGATGAATGTGATCATGCAGGTGAGACACGCAGCTCAGAGTTATGGCTGTGATAAACACAATTAACAATAATGACAGCAATATGGCGAAATTCCTCTGGTGGCCCTAAACTCCATGGAAGTCTAGATTTGCATCCTTGAGTTGCTGCTCCTCTGTTTTCTCGCGGTCTCTGCTCCCTTCATAGGACACAGAGCCCCATCACTCCCTTGGCAGGGAGCATTTTGATGGAGAGCTGCCCCCATTTTTCATTATAAAGATTAAAATAACAAAACAACCTGCTAGGTCTCCTGACCATTTCCCCTTTCAAAAGTGGAGAACAGCATATCAAAACCAGAAGATGAACCAAAGGTTGCTGGTGGGTTCTAGAAAACTCTAACCACAAGGATGAGGAAGAATGTGCTGAGTTATATAAGAAGTTGGTTTAAATGTGCTTCTGGTTTGGGGTCTGTGCTCCATGGGGCGAGTCATTGCAAAACGTCCTTTTCCCGAGAGCACCTGGGCCTGCTCCCATGGTGCTCTGGGGCCACAGTGTGGCCAAGGGCCAAGGGCTCTCCCACTGTGAACACTTTGGAGCATGTATTTTCTGAACATAGTTCTCGAATAGGATCAAGACCCCAAGGCACTTGTCAGAAACTTAGCCCCCAGCTGACATGGAGAGTGGCCGAAGAGGTGATGGACAGGGGAACCCACCCATCAGCCATGGTTACCATACCCGCCTCAAACTCCAGGTTATGTCTGCTCTGCGTGTGTTCAGGTCCTCCAAGAGGCAGACCCAGGACAGGATGAGACGTGCAGGAGGTTCACAGAGGGGGTGCCTCTGTACTGTGCTGAGGGGTGGCTGTCACACGGACTGAGGGATCCCGCTTTCTCCTCCACCTGGAAGCCGCCTTGGTGGGAAACAGTCTCCTTTTCCTGAATGCTTAATTATTGTACAAAGTCCCTGAGCAAATTTTGTCATCGCCGACTGTCCTCAGGGGGTCACTCTGGGCCAGGGCAGGTGGCATGTCATGCAGCTTCTGCTGAACGAATGGAGACAAACCCTGTTGATCTGGTGACAGCAAGGACATGGGAGGGTCCTTCCCACCCTTAAACTCGCGGAATCGGATTCCTCCAGGGCAGGAGTCATTCCCCATTGGAAGTGTGGGGCCCTTACAGCTGCGTTAACCTTGTCAGAGTCCTTGAAACAGGGAGCTGACGAATGGGCTCCTTTCTCAGGACCCGGGGAGCAGCTGCGCCTCAGGCAGGGGTGCAGCAGATGGGACAGGCATGGAGCTCACCCCCCGGGCTCCGCTGCCGCAGGCAAAGGCCGTCTCAAACAAACAAGCAGCTGCCCCTGGACAGCAGGCAAAGTAGAGCAGTGAGGAAGTGACTGGGTGGCCACTGAGCATCCCCAGGGGACTGAAAGAGGCTTTGTTGAGGAAAGCCCCCCGGGAGCAGCTGTCCAGGCTGTGAAATGGTGGCCGCTGCCCAGCGGCAAGTGATCCGATCCTGGGGCCCCTGCGAGTTTCTGTCCTGCAGATGGGCTGCCCTCACAGGCTCCTAGAGATGCGCCCTGGGCTCTGTGGTCTCATCTATGCCCCCATTGCGCCCTGGGCACCTTGCTTGGCAAAGCACCAAGAGGCCCAGTTGCCCTCAGAGTGCGGCTGGGAGGCGAGTATGGACAGATGGGAGTCACTCCCAGCGGATCAGCCCAGTGCAGGGCCTGGGCCTCGGGACCCAGCCTGGGGCGGTTCAAGCCGCTGGGGTGCTGGGTCCAGGGGGCTTGCTCTCTGCGGCTCCCCTGCCTCCTGCCGGGGCAGTCCCCAGGCAGAGCCCAGAAGCAGGGACCGCCTGCAGCGGGCGGTGGCAGGAAAGGGGGCGGCAGGCTGTGGCCAGGACACCTGGGTCTGGGTCTCTTCTGCCATTTCCCAGCTGTGGGGCCTGGGCTAGTCCCTCTACGTCTTTGAGGCTCAGTTTCTTCGTCCTTAAAGCGGGGATTGCCCATCTCGCCAGGTGAGTGCGCGGTATGGCCGCTTCTCATCACCTGGAACGTGAGAGTCTGAACAGAGATGCGCCCTGCGTGTAAAATGCTCAGCAGATTTCAGAGACTCGGTACAGAAAACGAATATAAAATATCTCATAATTTTTCAATATTGCATTACATGTTAAAATGATAACATTTTGGGGATATTGGGTTAAATGAAATACATTATTAAAATTAATTTCTCTTGTCTCTTTTTACCTTGTTAATGTGACTGAGGTTTAAACGACATAACTCGTGTTACGTTTCTATGCGTAGTGTTGGCCTAGAACACAGGCCGCACAACGGAGCCACCTGGAGCTTCATAAAGCACTGACCCACCCCGAGGGGTCCTTATCCGACTTCCTGGGGGCGTGGACCAGGTGGCTGAAGATCCCAAAGCCCCGCAGGTGGTCCCTCTGTCAGCAAAGTTTGGGACCCACCGCAGTGGGCGGTTCGCCAGTTTCCACGGTAGGCACGCTTACCGTCCCAACGACAAGTATGAGCACCCCAAATCTGTGTGCAGCAGGGTCACGGCAGGGAAGCTCGAAGGCGCCTCTTAGGGGTGCCTGTCTCCACCGCTGACGTCCCTCATCTCGTTTACCTGTTACACGAACCCCAGGAGGCAGGGGCAGTGTTACCCCGACTTTACCGATGAGCAAACTGAGACAGGAAGTCACTTCTCAGAGTCACATGCTTAGGAAGCAGCAAGCCTGAGATCTGAAGCCACGCTTTCCCCAGTGCACACCCCACGGGGCACGGTGAGTCCCAGTTCATAGAGGCGAGCCCCGCTTAGGAGTTCATGCTCCTCCGAGCCTGGGGGTGAAGGCCTCAAGGAGGAGGAGAAAGTGATTAGAGGGCCAAACACATGGCCCAGGGGCTGGCAGGTCGTAAATACCTGCAAGGGCGCCAGTCATGATTTCTGTCATTGACTTGACCATCCCCAGCCCACACCCGCCCTCCCATCATCATCACCGTCACTGTACAGACCGAGTCCTGGCCACAGTTCTTCACCCTCTGCTTTTCCAAGTCAGTTGTGGACAGTCTCGAATGAAGTTGATGGGGTTCCAGTGAGGCAGAATTGGTGTAGCTGGGAAAGAATTGAATTCTTAGGAGCTTTGGTATGTGGAGGGTTGGGAGAGACAATCTTGTGGACCCTAATCCATACCCCTGATCATAATTAGATCTGCAAGTAGCCATACGGGGCCTCTGACCACACTCGTGATGACCCTCCAATTCTGCTCAGGGAGAGCAAAGCCATTATTTCCAAACTCTGACTGTATTTTGCAATAAGATAATTTCCCTTTTGAGGGCGGCTTGGCCTTGGCTTCTTCAGGAACAGCGCCACGGCCGTGGAACAGCTGGGTGCTATTTTCAGAAACAGGCACAGCCGTTCCCCGGATCCCGATCCTCTCTGACTTCAGTCCGCGGCAAGGGCAGCAACCGCAAAACTCTGAGCCTCCCTCTTAAGAACTGTAGGTTTAAAAATCTGCCTCGCTGATCTGAGGAGGGAAACTGTCACCAGGACTGGTACAAGTCGGAGGAGAGACGGCACCAGTTAGCAGAAGAGCAGGAGGGCAGGGTTCAAGCCCTGGCTCTGCTGTTTCTGACCACACATCCTTGGGCAAGGCAAGCTTGAGCCTTGATTTTTCTCATTAAAAAGGTGAATTATGATCTATCTATGCAAATTTGACAAGGCTTTTGTGAGAACAAACAGGGCTGGATAAGAACTTATGGACTTAAAGCACTTTAGTGGTAATAATGAAAATATTTAAAATATTAAAATAATTAAAATATTATATATATATTTTTGTGAATATATTCAGGAGAGCTCGGGGTCAATGCTGTACCCTTATGATGTCAAAGTTCTGTATCTGTGCTGCAGGTGACAGTCGGCGACGGTGTCGGGAGTGCAGCCACCCATGTAAGAATTATGTGGCTCCCCGTGGGAACACGGGGGTTGGGGGGCGAGATTCCCAGCAGGAGAGGGTTTCCCTTAGAGACTGGGGAACGGGAGCCGAGGTCTCTGGGGCGCTGGCTCCCTCTAGTGAACACACAGAAGAATTGCGTGGTGTTCCTCCAGGTTCCCGGCCAATTCCTAGCAGAGCTGAAGAAACCCCTCAAGGGTTTGCTAATACACAGGTTCCAGGGCCTCATGCTCGGGGATTCAGATGTAGCAGGTCTGAAGAGGGGCCCAGATCGTTTAGCAAGCGTCCAGGTGGCGGCGATCCTGCTGGTCCGTGGACCACACTCGGGGAATCATGGTTTCCTGGCAGCTGGGGTCAGGGAAAGCCCCTTGAATGCACCTGCAGCCTGAAGACCTGGTTGCTGTGTGACATTGAGCAAGGCACGCTCCCTCTCTGGGCCTCTGTGTTTTCATTCATGAGACCAGTGGGCTGGAGTACAAAGGTAGCTACAGAATTTGGAGTCACTAGTTACACATTAACAGCAGGACCTCTGTCTCTCTGGGCCTCATTTCCTCACCATAAACGGGTGCAGCAAAACTTGCTTTTTGGACTCTTTGGGGAAGCAGTGCCTCTGAACTCTCATGTGCGTATGAGTCACCCAGGATCTTGAGGCAATGCAGATTCTGATGGAGTAGGTCTGGGCCGAGGTCTGAGATGCTGCATTTCTAACAGCTCCCCGGGGGAGGCCCACACTGCTGGTGTGCAGGTCAGGAGGGTTTAAAAGAAGCAACGAGAGAGCGCACGGAAAGTTGTTTTGAGAATTATAAGGTCTCGCCATTGGGTGGCCGCGTTCCTCAGTGAAGGGCCTCCGGAAACGTCCTTGCAGACTCACGGTGTGGGTTAGCATAACAAAGACACCGCCCCTGGGACGTGTGCTGCAGCCCCATGGCCTGTTTCGTCCCAGGATGTACCGCGCCCTCTTTGCACATGTTGTCCCTCTGCTTGGAACACGCTCCCCACCTCCCCTGACTCACCCCTGCGGGTATCCATGGTGCCAGCCTCCCCCACAAAGCCTTCTGTCCTCTGCACTCCTGTGGCGCCTCGAATGTCCCTTCCACGGCTGTTCACACGGCGGCGCTGGATTCGCCTTGCAGCTTGCCTTCTGCTGTTGGGCTGTTTGCCCTGCAGGGTCTGGCTGTGTCAGGAGGTTTGTCATTATGTCTCCGGGGCCAGACACATGGGGCTAAATGCATAAATGTCTGGCTGATGAATGAATGAGGGAGTGAAGGGTCAGTCCTCCGGGGCCTTTAACCCCTTCCTGCAGAAGGGGATCCTTGTCTTGCAAAGCTTTGACTTGGTGTCGAGACCTGGAATGACATTAGGTGATCAGAACACATGTGCACACATATGTACCCATACACAGGTGTGTGAACACATGCATATACACCATAGAGTGCTACAAAATGTCAGTCAAGAGGCCTGAAAATCATGCATCTTTGAAAAGGTTTCTTTAGCTATCTCATCCTTGAAAAATATAATTTTCAGATTAGCAAATTCTGAAAAGGTAAACACATATACCTGGCTGGGATAGAGCGCAGACAGGGAGAAACCTGGGAGAGATTGGGAAGGAACTCTGCCCCCACTGCGCCCCCAGCCAGGTTCCTAGCCCATTCTCAAGGGATGCCCACCTTGCTCTGATTTCTAAGGATGGTTTAATGGGACGAGACTCTCTGGATGTGGAAACTGAGTTGGTCCTTTGCACAGTAGGAAGTATGAAATGACCATCGTGCTCAGCCTGTGGGGTCTTGGAAAGGGACCGTCTCTTTGGCTTCCATATCCCCAGCTGCCAAATGAATGGGCTGGTCAATGGCTAAAAGGAAAAAGGCAGACAATACCAAGAGCTGACAAAGGTGTGGAGCGACATCAACTTTCATACCATTTGTTGGGAGGGACACTTGCTACGAGCACGTTGGAACCCTCTTGGCAGTGGCTTCTAGATCCAGCCCCTTGGGCCAAGCGCTCCACTCCTGGGCACACATGCAAGAGAAATGTAAACCTGTGGCCACCCAAGGATACGGATGGAGCGCGCACAGCACCATTGGTCATTTTTACGTGCTCATTTGTTTTTGACTGAGGTATTGCTGATGCACAATCTTATATTGGCTCTAAGTATACCACACAGTGGTTCACCAGTTACCTGCATTATTAAATCCTCACTCCAACTAGTGTGGTTACTATCTGTCAACAAAGGAAGATGCTACAGAACCGTTGGCTATATTTTCCATGCTGCACTTCCATCCCTGTGACCAACTTATATTATGACTGAGTATTTTTGTGCCCCTTTATACCCCTCCCTTTCCCCCACACCTGGCAACATTGCTCATTTTGGACAAAAACTGGGAACTGCCCCAGTACCTGTCAATGGCGTTCAGAGAAGTGAACTCCAGTCTCTTCACACAAAGCAGTGACAAGAGCAAGCTGTCGCCACGGGTTACGGCATGGGTGGCTTCCATCGACACAATGCTGAAACTTACACCAGACTCCAAAGAGCGCAGGCATCTTGTGTGGGTCCATTTATGTCAAGTTCAGGAACAGGTGGAACAAATCTCTGCTGTGAGAAGTCAGGGGAGCTCTTACCGTCCGGGGCATGGGGGGAGGGAGTGGCCATAAGGGGGGTGCAAAGGTGTTTCCGGTGGGCTGATGACGGTCTGTTCCTTTTTTCTGGGTGCTAGATGTGGGTGTTCAGTTTGTGAAATTATTTGAGCCATTATATATGCTGCACTTTGATAAAAATTTCAAAGGAAAGAACAAGAAAGGGGTGGGATGATGGGTGATGGGGCACTCTGGCTCCTTTTTTTCTGCTGTGCTTGGTCCCTTGGGAAAGGTCCCGATGGGGGGCAGGGGGTGGGGGGCGGCGGGAGGCTCCTTGCTCGGGCTTCGGCAGTTTTCTGAGGTCACGCCAAGAAGAGGCTGTGGACGGAGAGATGAGTAAGGGCTGAATTTCCCTGCAGGGTCTGACTTTAGGCTTCCCAGTGGTTTCCTTGGCAACCAGCTGTTGTCAGAAAAACAGAACAATGTGAGAACATGGCAGGGTCAGGCAAGGAAAGACCCTCGGGGGAACTCACGCACACAGAATAAGAGGAAGTGGCCAGAGCCGGCGTTGGGCAAGCATCCCCAAAATCAGAACCACTGCCTTGTCCACCCCCGGAATTTTTCTTTAATCAGCTGTTTGCAAATCAAATGTCCTTTTCTCATTGATAGATATTATGATTCCTGGGCTGTTTCCCAACAAACAAATGTGGGGGCCTGCAAATTATACTGGTCTGTCCTGCTTTCCCCAGTTTGGAGGTCAACTGCGCTCATGTAACATTTTATAGAAAATAATCACTTAGGCTCAACTTGTCCTTATTTACCCCAAGTCTAGTGTCACTTCTGGAGGACCCCCACGCTGCCCATTGTCCAAAAGCTCGGGGAGTTCTCAGTGCCAGGCGAGGCCAGGCTGCCTGCAAGAGGCAGGTGGAGGGAGAGTGAGTGACTGGGGTGTTGACACTGTCCCCCATCGCCACCTCCCCCCCACCGCCCCCAGTTTTGGGGGTGCTGCTCTGTCAGTGGCCACATGGTGTCACTGTTGAACACTGGTTTGGCACGGCCCAAGGGACTCTGGCCCTCTGCTGAAGTGGGACCCCTGGGATGTCCCCAGGCTAGAAGTCCTGCAGTTCACACTCACCTGCTCAACTTTGTTCTCCCAAATGCAAATGGCACCAGGTGGTCGGGTCCTGAGGTGCTTCTACTCTTCCCCAGAGAGGGGACCCAACCTCCCCAGTGCCGCACAGCCAGGTTCCCAAAACGCACACACATACACACACACACACACTGCCTCGTGGGTACTTTGCAGTTGCTCTAGGCAAGCTGGTCACCCACAGAGCCTCAAGGAGTGGATACTGGAATCATGCCTCCCTGGCATGGCTGCTGTGAGAAGCCAAGGAGTCATGCCCACAGAGTGCTCCGTAAATGCTGTTCCGCCAGGCTTGTCTCGTGATGAGCTCGCCCTGCAGCCAGCCTCCCCCTGAGGACTAGATCTGGGCTTGTCCTGACTTTCTGCCCAGCCTGGAATCAGCCATTTCTCCAAGAAGCTCAGGTTCCAGCTTTCCTATTGGTAGCGTTCTCCCCAGAAGGTTGTAATGCGATCGGCGTTGAGAGCTGCTGGCCAGGTGGATGGGCAGCCACGCGCCCTCCGTTACCTTCATAACCGCGTTTACCAAGAGCATTTACTATGTGCACGTGGGGCTTATACATGCTCTTATTTGAGCCTCACAAAGAACCCACAGGGGATAAATTGTTAACTAATTTTGCATGTGAAAAACCAGAGGCTCCCAGAATTAGGCAACTCCAGGGCCACACACTTAGTGGGAGATGGGCAGGCATTCGGTCCAGGCCTTCCTGCCTCTGGGTCCCTCTGCTTCCCTTCTCTGCCTCCAATCCCCGCCTTCCAGTCCCAAGAGCAGTGAGGACTGGTCCCCCTGGTGCACAGACTTGTCCTCCCCAACACACCGCACCCCACAGTGCTCCCCCAGAGGGCTCCATGTTGTCATCGCCATCCATTCGTTGTTAAGCCCGGGGAGATGAAGCTGAAAGTTGATTTTGCAGGGAGGCTGACCTGCGGCAGGCAGCCGGCTCGCTGGCCGCGGGGCTGCTGGGCTGGTGGCTCTGCCCGGAGGAGCTCCGTCTCGGAGCACAGAGACAGCGCGTCCTGCAGGCCGGTCACCACAGGCACAGCGCGGGCAGGCTGCTTGTAAACACGCGCTGCAGCCCACGTGTCACCTCAGGCGGGAGTTTCTGCCTGTGGGAAATGCCTGGCAGGGCCTGGAGGAGTGGGGCCCACAGGACTCGGGGACCTCCAAGCAGACCAGGAAGTAGTAGGCACCTTGAGGCCTGGCTTTGTGGGGTGTCTCTTACAATATTGATTCGATTTAGATCTTTGTTTCAAAAGGGAATGCAGGTTCATTAAAAAGCCTTTGGAAAACATGTAAAGTAATAAAGTCTCAGTTGCACACTCAAATTTTATCACCATTGGCATTTTGGTGCATTTCTTTCCAGACTCTGCTCCCAGCCCCAGGTGCTGTCCCTTGGATTCCATTTGCCATTATGTAACAACCATTCCCTAATGATCACAATCATACAGGCTCGGGCACGGGCCGGGCACGGTTACGCTCTTTACATCAGTAGCTCTGTGGTCCGCCCGGTGACGTGACTAGGCCCCTTCCCCATCCTTCTCTTACAGATGAAGTCGCCCGGCTGTGGTCAGCATCCGAGCCCCGGTGCAGGGGGTGAAGGGATGGCAGACCACACAGTGTTGTTCTGGTGTCTGCGGCTATAGCAAAGTGAGTCCCTGTTATCTCACAGTCCAGATCTTCTAGGGTCCTGACATGGTCAAAATTACACCCCAGCAGCCCTGGGAATTCCTTCAGGGGTCCCCTGGCTTGGCGCTTTGCTCGGCTTCCAGACTGACCAGGCCTGTCTGGGATCTTCTGACCCTGGGCAGGTCTTCATCCTGGAAGGCCGAGAGGCCTAAGGGTGTGGGGGAGGCACCGCCCCTCATCTCTCACCCCCACAGTCTCCTGCAGTAAAGTGCTCTCGCCTGGTACATCGACTGGTCGCTGCCAAAGTTAAGCCCAGGGCTCTCTGGGTTATGAAAGCCACCCTGGGTTCTGGCCATCTGCTTTAGAGCTGAGTAAGTGTTGGGGAAGTGGGGGCCCCCCAGCCTGGTCTTCCTTATCACATGGCCTCCTCACCCCCCTCTGACACCTCCGTTCCCGCCGTCCCTGCAGAGAGAGATAACTATCTTTCCCCAGGAGGCGACAAGTCACCTTCTGGCCAAAATCAAACTGCACCGAGGCTCCTGGCAAGGTGGCTGGAGTGCCCTGAGGCCATATAACAGGAGGGGGCTGGCCTCCCGGCCCCAGGACCGTCATCCATCAGCTGGGTGGCTTTGATTCTGATAACGGTTTGATCTCCAGTGACAGGAGGGTGGGAGGTGGTTTATGGTCCCCTCTCCACCAGGCCTTGAGTGGAGCTCAGTGGCTCACAGGTAACCTCATCCAGCCAGGAGGTGGCCTGTGTTTGGCCCAGGAGGCTGCTGGCCTGGAGGCCCGTATTTCAGGCAAAGCAAAGGGGGTCCCCGCCTTGAGTAGCAACATTAAAATAGCTCCTAAAGTGGCCTCGCAAGGAGCCAGCTTTCCACTGCGACTGGATCCTGGCCTCAGTTAATGTCCATCACTTGACGGTAGGCACCGGCATGGCTTCTTCACATGGGAAACTGAGGCTCAGAGAGGGTGACTAAGTTACCTAAGGCGGCCCAGCTGGAGAGCAGAGCTGGAGTTTGGGTGGGTCAGCCTGACAGTGCGTCTCAGCATCCTCCCAGGGCCCCGGAGTCCCCAGGTGCAGGGTGCGTGGGGCCGGCTGGCCCTGGGTGTGCTGACTTTTCGGACACGGGGCGGGACAGGCTGCTTCCCTGCCTTCTGAGCATCAGGAGCCAGACCTGCCTTCCGCCTTTGCTCATCCCTCCTGGGCTTATGGTTACTCTGGCTGGTTGCAGACACATATTTATTATTTTTGACTTTCTCATCTGTCAGTAAAATCATGAAACAATCTCAAACTTGTGGAAGAGCTGCCCGCACCTTCCCAGTGCACGTCGCCAACCTGACCTGATTAGCTCAGTGCACCCCAGGCTCTAATGGCCTTAGGGTGTGAACTCCATTCCCACGAGGGTCCCGTGATGTAGATAGTCACCCCTGTTTTCTAGATAAGGAAACAAAGGCACAGAGAGGTGAAGCCACCTGTCCCAGGTCACACAGCCAGTACATGCCAGAGTGGCGGTTTGAGCGCGGGCTGCCTGGCTCCAGAGGCCACACCCGTGGCTCCTGCGGTGGAGGGGCTGATGTGGCAAAGCCCAGGAGAGCGACTGGCTCCCTGTGAAGTGCGGCAGCCCTCCACCCAGCATGATTGCCTCTAGGCCCTGACCAGGAGTGTCTCTACACCCCTGGGGAGGGACAGTGAGAAGGGGCTGGCTGTTAGCTGCTGGGAGAACGTCCTGGAAGCTGCAGACACGTGACCAGCTAGCAGGCCTATGTGCTCCACGGCTGCACGCCTGAGGGGTGCACTCCATGTCCACCACCTGATGGGGCCACGTGGCAGACAGCCTGGGTTCTGCCCTCTCAGCTCTTCCAGGCTGACCAACCTGTCCCCTGTTCCCTCCGTCTCTGTCTTTTCCACCTATCTGCTGGTCTCTGGGCTCCTTTCTGCCGGTATCTCTGCTGTCCCTTGTGTCTCTTGCTCTGTGGTGCCCTGTGTCCCCATCTCGGCTCACGGTCCCAGCAGGCTAGGGCTCAGGGTGCGGCAGGCCTCATCGTGAGCAGGCACACTTGGTCAAATATCCAGCTGAGCAGAGACCTGGGTCTCTGTGCCCGTTCCTGCAGGAGGCTCAGGACTGTGGAAGTGGACAAAGGCCATGTTCTGGAAGCAAAGAGAAGCAGGCTTGGGGTCCGTCTGAGCTTTGAAGGCCCAGGCCCACCCTAGGCATAGTTTATGTCCAGGAGAGCAGAGTGATCCCTGCCCTCATTCTGGGGGAGCTCAGGTCGCTGCTCCCAGGAGCCCCCGGTCTGGGGAAGGCGGTGGGGAGCAGCCCTGATGAGATGCAGCCCTGCCAGAGAGGCTCCCCCTGCCCACGAGGGTGGCAGGAGAAGGGCCCAGCTGGTTTCTGCTGCCCGCCGCCTGCCAGTCACTGTGGAGACCTCCCCCCAGGGCCCACCCTGCTTCCTCACACCTCGGCTCCAGGGACGGGGCTCTGAGCAAGGCTTCCAGGGCCCTGAGAGGCCAGGTCCCCAAGTGGATGGATGGGCCAGCCCTGGACACGTCCCCGAGCGGCCTCTGGAGTGGGTGTGGGAGGGAAAGAGAAGGAGGGAGGAGAGACACACACACACAGAGACAGAGAGAGAAGGGAGAGGGAGAGATTTGGAGAATGAGACCGCAGAGTCAGGGGTGAACCAGAAGCAGGAGGAGCCGCGCCTTCAGAGACGTGGAAGGGGACACACGTGTCCGAGGGACACCAAGGGTGGAGCACTGGCAGGGGGCGGACAGGCACAACCAGCCTCTCCTGGGGCCCTGGACGGCATCCCTGCGTGCGGGCCAGGCTGGTCTCGGGGGAGCAGCCTGCCTGGAATTGCCCGCTGAGCAGTGGAAGCCCCTCATCCTGCCCTGCCTGGGGTGCCAGGGGAACCCTGGGTTACGTGTGCACAGAGAGTGTGTGTGCCCGTGCATGTAGGCCCAGCTGGGGGTCGTACACACTGGCATGTATCCTGGCTCCCCTTGCTAGAGGAGCTCCTGTCCTCATCCTGAGAACCATCCCTCATCTGGGGCCTCCCCCCACCGCTGTGCCCCTCCTGGAGAGCTGGCTGGGCAGCGGGCTCAGGGGCTCCAGGTCTGCAGCTGCAGCCTGAGCACAGGGCTGGTGACTGAGGTGACCATGGCCCTGGTGGACCGGCGGGACCCCCCTCTCCGCGTGGCCATCCCTTGCGGGGCCTCCGACTAGCTCCCTGGGACCCTGGTTCAGGTGTGGCGAGGGCTCTGCTGGTACAAAGCTCTCCGATTCCAACCTGGGAGGTGCGTCCAAGTGGAGTTGAGGATGGAGCCCGCAGGAAAGCCGCTCACCTCTCTGGGTCTCAGTTACCCCATCTGTAAGGGATGTGGGACTCCTGGTGAACTTTCTACGTTCTCATTTTGGAACCGTGTTATCTATGAAAACAAAACCAACAGATAAGCCGACAAGTCCCAGGCTTGGCTGCAGGGTGACTTGTCCAAACCTGGCCTCATCACTCACCACACGGCCTCCTCCTAGGCCTGGGCTATCCTCTCTGCACCCCAGGGTCTGCAGAATCGGAGCCAGGCCCGGGAGCGCACGGACGCCTGGGGCACACCTGGCCCGCTTGCCCACCTGATGGTCCCACGCCTGGGCCCGGTGTGTGATTATTTCAGCGTGAGGTCCCTGAGACCTTGTGGTGGGGCTGCATTTCAGGGAAGGCCCGGGGAAGTTCCCAGGCCCTGAGGAGGCTTCTTGCCCGGGGCCTCCGCGTCCTGTCCTTCTCTCTAATCCTCTCGCCTTCCAGGCAGCACCCCGGAGACTTTGTTCTGCATGTGGTTTCTGGGGCGCTTTGGTGGAGTTGACAGAACCAGGAAATGCCAGCACGGTTCCCAGCAGCGCCTGGCTCCGCGCTGCTCCGTTCCATCCGCCGAGGCCGGAGACCAAAGCCGCCTCGCACTTCTGACGTCTGGCAGCGGCACTGAGCCTGCAGCTGCGGGGCCCGGCCAGCCCGCCCGCTGGCCTCGCCCCCTGGGAGCTGCGCTGGCTCTGGGCTCCCTTTGAAGCTACTGGGAACTCGGAGCCCAGGGCTGCTCTCAGGGACCCCAGACAGGATGAGGCTCTCAGTCCCAAGGGCACATTCCACGGGCAACTGGAACTTCCTGACCGACTCTCTGCAGGGACGCGGGGAGGGTGCAAGGCCGCTCACCAGGTCCGGCTCACCGTCACCCATCCGCCCACCCGTGCATGCAGGCTTTTCCCTGTTTCTCAGACGTGGCTTTGCCATCTGTGGAACTGAGTACGTGCTGCGACAGTGTCGAAAAAACAGGCGAACTGCTGCAGAGAGAGCCAGGAGTGTGAGGCCCTGGAGCCCGGTGGCGCCCCTCCCTGGCTGGAGTGGGGGTGCTGTGCATTCCTGGGACTCCCAGCCATGGCCTGGTGGCGCGAGGGCACAGGGAGATGGTGGAAAGAGAGAACTGGATGCCTAACACCTGGTCCCGAGGAGCCTCGTATTAACCACACTTTACGACGAAAGAAGCCAACCATCAAGTTGGCGGTGTGCCTCGCCCAAGGCCCCATAGAGGGGACGGGCTGGAGCCCGGGTTTGAGCTTAGGCTGTGTGCTTCCAGGACCTGTGGACCCTAAGACCAGGACACGGAGTGGCGCCAACTAAGTGGCTGAGTCCAGAGGTGGGGAAAGGGGCTGAGCCCAATCACAGTGGCTGACACATAAAGGAGGTGATTTTTTTGATTCACGTAAGGAATGTTCCAGAGATGGGGTGGGTGTCAGTGTTGGTTTGGTTTAGTACCTGATCATGTCCCCAAGGATCAATTTCTTTTCTTCTGCAATGTTAGCTCCTTTTCAGGCTGGCTTCCCTCTAGTGTGCAAAACGGCTGCAGAAGTTCCGGGGGTCACCCCCACACACCATGCCATTCATGAGGGGAAAGCTGGTCCTAAGAGAGGCATCTTCTTTTCCAGATGCCTCCAGCAAGCTCCCTGTCTCATGTCTTGCTGGCTCCAGGTGGATCCCGTGCCCACTCCTGAACCAGCCCCTCTGGCCAGCCAGAGGAATGACGTGCTCTGATTGGTTTAGGCCTGACTTACCTGGGTTGGTCTCTGTGACAAGGATTCACACCTGAATCTTGGGGTCGGATCAGCCCCTCCTCCACCCCCATGGCTAAATCACAAAGTGGCAGGATGGAGGGGCCATGGGTCACCTCGCCGATGCTCGCTGTGAGCCCCTACTGCGTGTCAGGCTTTGTGCCGGGCCGTAGGGGGTCCTGGTGAAGGACATTAACCTGCCTGCTCCCAAAGCTCACAGCTGGTGGGAGAGATGGACAAGAATGCAGACACATGTGGTGTGTGCCACACGTACTTGGAGAGGGCGTGGACAAGGGAGAGTTGGCCCAGCTCAGTGACTGCCAGCAAAGTGGTTTGGAAGAGAAGGTAAACTGAGGTTTAAACCTAGCCCAGAGAAGGGAGGGGAGGGTGCTTCAGGCAGAGCATGTCATGCGGAGGGCCGTGATTGGAGGGCGCCTGATGTGCTCTTTGATGGATTGGTGATGTCTGCGGTGGCTGAGGAGCGGAGGCGAGTGAGCCATGCATTGGAAAAGTGAGTGCTTAAAACGGACTGACTTTGCAGAGTCAGCTGGGCCCTCTATCTTAAAAAACAAAAACATCAAAATAAGCTTGCTTAAAAAGTATGCTGCTTGATAAACCTTGATGCAAATTGCCAGTGCCAAGCTGATTCTTAGACCGATGTGTCCAGTGGCTTTGCATGACTTTAAGGCATTTGCCACAGTGGCGTGGGGCTGCTCACCTCCGATGACTGGCTGGTGGGGGGTTTTCAGGTGTGCAGGGTTCTGCGTGGGGACACCTGAGGCCTCTCCTGGAGTGGCGCCCCAGCCCTGCCTTCCCACTGCCCAGGCCCAGCCCCTTCCTTTCCCTTCCCAGGGGGGTTCTGCAGACCCTCCTGCAGACCAGGAGTTGACTCCCAGGTCCCACTGTGGCACTTCCTAAGGTCCCTTGCTGGAAGGGGTGTCTTCCTCCTCCCTTGAAAGTGGGGTGGAAGCAAATGTTTCTGAGCAGCGACCTCATCGCACCCTGTTTGCCAGACCCGGACTGGGTGTCCCAGACCAAGCCCTGGGGGTCTCCAATCCACCGTTAACTCAGGCAAGCCCGGCACCTTGTGAACGGCGCCCTCCCTCCCTCCCTGTCTCTTCACTGTATTTCCTACCAGACCCAAATTCTTTCCACCTCCACCCTGACCTGGCCAGGCCAGTTTTCCCTTAATGCTCAATTTCACCTGCCAATTTGCGAGACAAGAGCCCCCTATCCTGTGGGAGGAAAACACTGGCTTTTAGAGGCCCCTGGAGGGCCCCACCTTCTCCCCGAGCACCCACAGCTCCACACAGGCTCCTCTCACGGTCTGTTTGCAGAAGGCGCCCGGGGTTTCCGAGCCCCCTCCCAAGCAGGCAGGAAGAGCCTTGCCTTGCCTGCACTCCGGCATTTTCTAAGAGGCTTTTCTTATGGGAGTAATCGGAGCAGGCCTCATTTCTCCGGGAGCGAGAGCAGTGCAATTTAGCAAGGCTTTATTAGGTCAAACAGAGAATGCTGGGCTTGTCTGATGTTCTGGCGGCCTGGCGCTCCCGTAATGAGATGCAGGAAAATGGTCCGATCCAGCCGGCAGATGCAGGGCTGTGATCAAAGAAAGCCTCAGCCTCCCCAACATCGGGCTGTGTGTGCATTTGGAGGAGCCTCCACACTGTCACCTGGGGGGAGCCTGCAGCTCTCAGAGGGATCGCGGGGCCCGCCAGCGGCTCTGGGGCAGCTGTCCCGGCCTCTCTGCCCGCAGGGCAGGACCTGGCAACAGAGTCACTCCCGATGGTCCCCGTGGGCGTCCGCGCTCTCCCCAGAGCCCACCTGGCCAGGTCTGAGGATGGATCTTGTGGACATTTATAGGGCCTCTTGCCCCTTGTCTCTGCTCAGGGGGCAGTGACCATGTGGTGTCCTGCCCCCACCCTCACGGAGCACACGGTTTCCTGGGGGTGGTTTTTGTTCTCCTGGGGTCTTCTTTCTCGCTTGGCAGAGGGTGAGTTGTGTGTGGGCCAGGCAGGTGCTGTGAGCTGAGACCGGGGTGAGGGGCCTTGGAGGGTGGGGTGCTTCCCCTGCTGTAAGATGAACCACCCCTGGCCCTCCCCTCCTTACCTAGTCAGGGGAAAATTTCATTTCACATGGTGTATCTGAGTTTTCCATATTGTGCTCCAGGTTCATGGAGGTTGGAAGGAGCAGAGAGGTATCGAGTTGCTTTTTCCAGAATCCTGGTTAATTCCTAAGGAGAATGGTCATAATTGATCAGATTTGTCAGCCTGGGTCGTTTAACTGGGGAGGCAAGAAACTGACGGTCTGTTTTTTACAGATTGTCCTGCTTAACAAGTGTCCTAGCTCCTGAGCCGCAGTCCCAGGCAGGGCCTGGAGGGGGTGCTGGAGAGCACAGGCTGCGGACCAGCCCTGAGTCGTAGGATTGTCCCCCACAAGCCCCGTCTCTGTTTCCCGTCTGTGAAACGGGGGTTCCAGAATGCTAACCTCCTCGGGCGCGCTGAGATTCCATGAACAGATGTATGTAAAAACCTGTTGTGGGTGGGGGTCCCCACAAAAGAGACACGTTCAAGCCCTAAGCCCGGCTCCTGTGAATGTGACCGTTGTGGGAAATGGGGTCTTTGCACACGTAATGAAGTTAAGATGAGGTCACACTGGATTGAGGTGGGCCCCAACCTAACGCCTGGTGTCCCTGTAAGAAGAGGGCCATTCAGATACAGACGCACGAAGAGGGAAGGTGGGCCTGGGAACAGGCAATTCTCACAGATTTTCCTTGTGACGCAGGGTCCCCAGGGCTCACTACGGATGTGGCCTGAGGTGTAGCCCTGCCTTGTTACCCATGGTGTCCACAAGCCCAAAGTGGCCGCTGGGCCCTTGAAATGTGGCCCATGTGACCCAGGCGCTTCATTTTCAATTTTACTTCATTTTAATGAATTTTAACTTGAGAATGGATACTTGATTCAGTTATTAAGAAAACTCTTCAATGTATTTGCACCGATTTGTTATGTGAATCTACCCTCTTCCACTATAAATGTTTTGAACTCTAAATACAGGTTATGTATTTCCATTGAAAATTCAGCTTCTGAATTAAGATGTGTGAGTGTAACGTACATAGCAGATTTTGAAGGCACAGAGTGAAATCAAGAATGTAAATTATGTTATTATATTTTTATATTGATTACATATTGATGTTTTGGGTATATTAGGTTAAAGAAAGTATATCATTAATATTAATATCTACCTCTCTCCCCTTTTCTTACGTTTAAAAATATGGCAACTAGCAAGTTTAAAATTATACATGTGTCTTGAATTTTATTTTTGGGGGGCAGTGCTGGTAGAGATGGCCAAACTGGAGGCTCTAATCTTGACTAAAAAGAGGGCTCTGTGACCTTGGGCAAGTCCCAGCTCCATCTGAGCCTCAGGCTCCCATTACCACAGTGAGGAGGTTGGCCTGGACCAGGGAATTTGAGGTATTAGAGGGAGACTGAAGGGGGCGCCCTCAGAATCACCAGATCAGGTGACATCAGTTCCTTTTCACTGGGATTCTGTGGTTGGGCTGAGGACAAGGTCACACCGTTCCTATTTCGAGGCTGGGTGGATGATGGAATTTACAACAGGGTTGCCGGGCATCATTGCTCAGGTTGCTGACTGCACAAGAAAGCCTTTTCTGATTTGCATGAAGTTGAATGTTGAGATTTTTTTTGAGAAGAATAAAATAATATGAACCTAGCCTATTTCAGTTTAAAGCACCGGTCTGTAATCTAGATGTGAGTAGAGCCATGGTCTGCTGCTTCCTGAGGCCACCTAAGGAGGAAGGAAGGCCTGTAGGATGAGGAAGTTGCTCACAGATAAGGTGGGAAGGTTGTTGTTGGTTGTGGTGGGCTGAAAAGAGCGCTCCCGTCCAGCGTGGCTTTACAGAGATTTGAACCTTAAACACGCAGTCTCAGGCCCTCGGAATCGGAAGCTGCTCCTCCAGAACCCTTGAGGTGCTCATCCTGGTGTGGCCACAGCTGGCAGAGCGCTGCACCCGGCTGATGTCTCCCTAATGTGTCCTATGGCACCCATGGGTGAGGCTCACAATGAGCCTCTCTCCTTCTGGGGTGCAGGAGGATGGTACCCCACATGTAGGGGGGACCAGGTGCCTGGCCCTTGCCGAGGGAATTGGAGTAGAAGTGACGTGGGCTATTCCAGGCCCCAGTGGTTAGGAACAGTGTGCCTCCCCCGCCGTGTCCTCCTCCGCTGTTTGCTGGTGGGACCCGGAGGATCCGAGAGGGATAGTGGACCACCCGGCAGGGGGGCAAAGAACCACAGAGGGAGGAGCCAGGGTCCCTAAATGAGGGCGTGGGGCAGCGCCCCTGCCGACCCACCCCTGGGTGATGTCCGGAGTGAAAACGAACTTGGTGTGATGCCCCTGAGATCCCAGGGCCTGTTTGTTACAGCAGGTGGCGTGCTGACGAATACAGTCCTGCAGGAGGCTGGGGTCTCCCTTGCCCTAGAAGGCTGCACTTCCAGGTCACAGGGAATCGAGTCGGTGTGGCCTCAGTGGAAATGTCCAGGTCTCCCCAAACTGGCCTGACCTCCCCTGGGAGCTTCCTCCTGGCCCGGGGAGAGGTAAGCTCCTGGGCTTCCTGTCCCTGCTCCCCATGACTCCTGCCTGCCCTCCTTTTCCACACGTGGGTAATTAGAAGCTGCTGGTCAGAGGCGGGCTGGGGGCCAAGGCATTTTCTCTACATGGGAAAAAAAGAAAATAAGGTTATAAGTTCCAAGCCATGGAAACCACCTAGAACTCCAAAGCCGCTCTGCCGAGCACTGTCCCCTCAGAGTCTCAGAGGCACTGCTGGCCTCCAGGAGCCCGGATGGCCGTCCTCCCTCGGCCTTGACGCTCCTGCTCCCTCTGGGCCCTTGTTTGGCACCGAAGGAAGGATGGAGGATGCTGGGGGCTTCTGGACTTCCCAGTGTGCAGGAGCCTGGAGGGAGCAGGGGTGGGCAGGGAAGGAAGGGGACTGGGCAGGGCCAGGCGGAGAGCCCCAAAGGGCCACCATTCCCACAGAGCATGGTTGGGGGGCTCCGTGGGGTCCCTCCGTCCCACCAGTGTTCCATCCTCCAGTGGGGGCATGACTGTAACTGACGGAGACACGAAAGGGCGGTCAGTTACATGAAGGTGGTGACATCAACGGTGAAATGTGGGTCAAGGTTGGGAAGTTGGCCCCTGCAGCCCCAGGAACTCACCGGGTCACCTCCTTAGTGGCTGACAGAGTTGTGACCTTTGGACACTGTAGCCTGTGCTACAAAGAAAATAGATCCATGAATGTCTTCTTTTTTAATTAGACAAGAAGGCACGTGCTTGTATACATTCAAACACCAAAGCTTCCATAACATGGTGCATTTAGAATATGATCACCGCCTTCTTTGACTCTCCTCTTTGTCACATGGAATCCGGGTCTCCCCCTGACATCTGGCGGACGGAGTCAGCAGAAAGAGGCTGAGTGACCTCGGAGGCCAGGTGAGCAGGCGGCTGCTGCCCAGCTCCATCAGGACACTCATTCTGGGGCAGGTGGCTGCCACATCAGGCATCTAGTGTCCCCAAGGCCACCACACTGGAGTGGCCATGTTGGGTGCCTGTCCACAGCCCCACTGAGCTCGCAGCATCAGCAGCTGGCCCTGGGAGAGGCTGGGTGGATGTCCCGGCCAGCCGACATGTGGCCCTGGAACCTTGTGAGAGCATAGGCATAGGCCTCCCTGTCTTCTTGGTGTGGGGTGTGTGTGTGTCCATCTGTTCACGCAAACCTTCATTGTACAACGAATGTCTACTCAGCATCCTCTCTTAGCCAAAATTGTGAGTCAGGTGTATTTTGAAATCGTTATTTCTTTTGAATTTTAGAAAGGCAATCTGGTGCTTATATGGTGATTTATTTAACACCTTTAGTGGTTTCTATTTCTTTTCTTTTTCGGTTTCTTTAGCAGAGCATGATTTTCATGGAAGCAGATAAATACACTGAGTCATAGCAGGTCAGATTTTGCATCAGTTGAGAATGCACTAAACTTATGAAGACAAGCAAAAGAAAATAACAAACAAGAAAAAGTCTCATGCTTCTCAGAGCCTTTGGGTTTAGGGATTGTGGGATTGTGTTGATTTGGGGGCTTATTTCCCGTTTATCTTGGTGATAACGCAGTTTTTTCCTTGTAAATAAAATTTTAAGTTAGAAAACGTTGGTTAAAACAAACATGGTCAGTAAGCAAAAAATACAAGTGGCATGCAGGGGTTCACCTGAATGTGCTAGATTAGGGAACACAGATCTAGCTCTGCCCCAACTCTGACATGGATGGAGAAATGGGCTGGTTTTTTTAGCTCCGTTTTGCATGAAGTAATAGCTAATTCTTGTACGGTGCTTATTATGTCTGGCATTCTTCTAAGGACCTTACATTTGCTAACTCAGTTATTCTAACAATAACTTTGCGAGGAAGGTACTTTATTATTGTCCCCATTTTACAGATGAGGAGACTGAGCACAGAGGTGAAATAACCTGCTTGGAATTATTACCTAGTTAAGTGGGTCTGCCCATCAGCTGTGGGGACAGAGGTGTCTGGGTTGCGGCTGGCTGGAGAAGCCCAGCAGTAGGAGATACAGATAGAGAGATGGCTACAGCCGCTCCTATATTTATGCATATGCGTGTCCATATAGGTTCAGAGAGGCGAACACCTGCAGACGCAGACGGACAGAGGCGGATGGATCTATAGACTGATCACAAGGCATTGGCTCACACCGTTGTGGGGGGTGGGCAGTCAGGAAGGGGAGATGTGAGCGGGCTGGGATTCCGTGGGTGGGGGAGGGTGCCCCAGGTGGCAGTCATGGAGGAAGGAGGATCCCTGACAAAGGGAGAGGAGCTGTTCTCCTCAGGATCACTGGGACCTTTGTTCCATATCCTTTCATAAAGACCCTCCTGCCCCTTAAACCGGGCCCACCCAAGGTAATTGTAATTTAAAGCAAATGGATGGGGACTTAAACTGCTTCTGCAGGATGTCTTCCCAGCAACCCCTGGACGAGCGCTTGGTGAACAACCAGGTGCATGCTACACAGCAGCGTAGCCTCCCTTCTGCCCTGGACCCTGGCGGGAGGCCACCTGGGACAGCTGCTTCGGCTGCAGACTTCCGGGTCTCTGCGGCCTGCAGCTAAGCTGGCTTCCTCCCTCGGGGCGGGAGGCAGGTCTGACACAGAGCCCTGTTTGGAAGCACCCTGTCTTCACTGGCCACCTCAGGGCGTGTGGCTCTGGGCCCCAGGCTGGGCTGGTGCGTGAAGTAGAAGATGCTACCACTGCATTTCCAGTGCGTTGTCTGCTGGGAGCCTGGGCCCACCAGCTCTCCTTCTAAGAGAAACTTCACGAAGCTACGCGGGGGCGATTCTCCAGCTCTTCATTCAAGGTATGGCCATGCTGCATTTTAAAAGCGTGCTTTCAACTTGTGCTAATGTTTTATTGAAGCAGAATGCACACATGGAAAAGCATAGCATCGTAAATGCGGCACACAGTGACCACCACCAGGTGTGCACACCTGTGATGCTAGCGCCCAGGTGAAGGGAAAGAACACACCTGGCCCCACTTTGCTCCATTCCCACAACTACCCCTTCCTGGGAGCTGCACTGCTGATCCCCACAGAGTGGTTTTGTTTGATTCTGAGTTTCGTGGCCGTGGTCATATTTGTGTGCATATTTCTGGGCTGGCACTGGTTGAGCCCAATTGTGTGTGTACGTGTGTGGCTGTCGAGTGCCCCAAGGTGATAGTGAGTCCTGATTCCTTCCGCGTTTTGCCATCAGTGGGCGTTCAGGTGGGGCAGCCATGAACATCCGGGGTGTGTCTGGTGGGTGCACATCCTTCTGCGCTTGGGGGAGATGCAGAAGTGGCCCTGCGGGGTTCCACGTTGGGGTGCACGATCCGTGGATGCTGGGGACGGTCTACTTTAAAAGTGTCTAACGCCTTGCCACTCATTGCTTTGAAAACCCTCCCACCCTTTGCTCCAGGCAGTTTAAAAGGATTTTTTCTCTGCAGCTTTTAATAGCCATGAAATTCTTGGCGACATAAAATAAGCTGCAAAGGGGATAAAGAGAGGCCTGTGCTAGTCTTGTTCAAATAAATAGCCTGTCTCCGGGTTCAGGGGGGACCTGCTCCCCACTTGAGAGCCTTTGTTCCGTTGCTCCTTGTTTTAATCCTTGGTTCTCAGTCCTTGAGTGAAACCCCAAGGACCCTGTCAAACATTGTACATTTCTTTCATTTTAATTCCTTTCGGCGGGTGCTGGCTTCCTCCGGCTCGGGCTGACGCTTCTGTGGGTCAGCCTGACACACGCAGGGCGGCCTTTCTTTCCAGCATCCACGGCGAGCCGAGGAGACCGGGTGCCCCCCCCCCCCAGTTTTGTGGGCGGGAGTCAGGGGTGGAGGGCAGCGTTACTTGCCCAGGCCCGGTTTTCTGATGCTGCGCTGACCCGCCCTTTTTACAAAGAACCCCTTGGCTGCTATGTAACATACCCGTGGGCAGAAGCACAGATGAGGGACGGCCAGGTGGCCTCGCAGACGGAGCCAGGAGCACGTTGTCAGTGCACGGACCTGACCGGCCCTGACTCCTCGGGCCCCCTCAGGCTCTCCCCACCCCAGGGTGACCCCTCTGGACTTCTAACAGCACCCATGAGGTGTGTGTGTTTGAAATGAAATAGAATCCCGGAGCACTTACTCTTCTGTGCCTGGGCCCGAGGACGCACGGGGCGTAAGTCTGCGAGATCCCTCCGTGTGGCTGCATGTTGCCGTAGGAGGTTCGTTTTGGCGCTCTGGTGGGTGACCGCTTCGTGTTCCAGTGCAGGAGCGCACCCCGCTTTAGATCCCACAGGGGATGGGCGCTCCGGTCGTTTCCAGGGGGTTAGTATTAGCGCTGCTATAAACATTTTGAACTCCTGATGAGGGCCTGGGTGCATTTCTGTGGGGTGTGCTCCTAAGAGAGGAATTACCGCACCGGGAGCCACATTTCTGCTCAGCTTCTGGAAACGCCGTCAGGCGGTTTCGATGTGAAGCCCCTCCTGCAGTGCATGAGTGTCCGGATTTCTTTCCATGCCCTTTAGGTGAGTGTTTTTCTTCTCTGAGTCCTCTAAGCTGGGGCTTCTAATCCAGCCAGGATCCCGGGAGGTGAGGATCTGGCAGAGTCTCCCGTATGCCCCAGGAGTCAGGGTTTCAGGTTCTAATTACCTCCCCTGTTATCTCTGTTCACCCCATGACTCAGTCATCTCTGCAGTCCAAACCTTCCTCTTAAGTGGAGCTGGGCCTTTGATCTTCCCTTCAGAGGAGATGTGAGCTCCCAGGATGCCCTGGGGTTCGGCCCCAGGCTGGGAGGTGACTTGTGTCCCTTGTCTTCTGCAAGGCGAGCAACCCGGAGCAGCTGTCAGGGGCAGTTATCAGGGAGCTGGAAGTCCTCTCTGCAGCCCCACCTTCAGAGTCCCGAGCTCCAGCAAAGGGCAGCATCTTTCCTTATCTGAGCGGCAAGGCAGGAGGCTGAGAGGAGCAGCCCGGGCTTTGACGGGGAAACCCAATATGTCCTTCAGCCACATATCCAGGGAGCCCTCCCAGGGGGCCAGGTGCTGTGCCGGAGCCCTGGGTACAGTGACAAGAGAGACCTTTTGGACTTTGAAGTTTGCAGGACCGAGCCTGAAGGAATAGGGAAGGCAAACGCACGCTGACAGTGCGCCGAGGACCTGGGAGCTGGCTGAGACTTCTTCAACACGACCCAAAGGCACTGCCTTCTGAGACGGAGTTGGTGTAGGACTTCATCAAGATGAAAAACTCCTGTTCACCAAAGGCACCAGGAAGAAAGTGAAAAGACAAACCACAGACTGGGAGAAAGTATTCCAAATATATGTACCGAGTAAAGGACTCATATCCAGAATATGTAAAGAGCTCCCACAATCAATAAGAAAAAGATAAGCAACTGTTAAAACTGGGAAAAAACCTAGAACCGGCACTTCCAAAAAGAAGGTGTGAAATGGCCCAGGAATATATAAAATGCCACCAAGCATGTTGCTCATCTCAGAAATGTGAATTAAAATCACGAGACTCTGCTCACCAGGATATCAAAGGTTGGAGATGGCGTGGGGCAGCTGGGACTTTTGTATGCTGCCGGGGGGTCTAATGTGGACAAGAACGTGGGGAGACAGGTTCAGTAACTCTGACCAATGCCCAAGAGAAATGAGAGCACCGTCCCCAAAGACTTGTATAAAAGTGTCCACAGTGGCCTTAGCGATAGTGATCCGCCCGGGAAATAGCCCACATATCCGTGCAGAGTGGATGGGGGAAGGGACTGTGGCACATTCAGACGGCGGAACACTGCCCCATGACGGAAAAGACTGCAGCAGTGATGTGGGCCACAGAGGGGTGAGTCCGCAGCCCTGCAGGCCCATGGCGATGACCACAGGTGGCTGCCCCAGGCACACGCCGTCCAGGACCCTGCTGAGTCCTGGGCAGCCCTCCCTGCGGCCCACTGAGCTGCGGGCACCATGATGGCCTACTCTGGCTCCAATGAAGTGCTTTGTTCTGTCCTGGCCTGGCCGCCTGGGCATCTGTGCCCTGCCAGGGAGCTTGTCAGACCTCGCGCTGAAGGTGGGCACCACTGGTTTGGGGAAGGGCAGTGGTGGCCCTGCGAGGGAGGTCTGTTCTTGTCCACACTACCCTGACGGGGAAGTGGAGAGGAGGAGGCCCAGCCAGCAGTGCGCGTGCGGTGAAGGGCCCACCCCTGCAGGGCCTCGCTCTTGGTCCTGCCTCACTTTGACCTTGGGGCCATCCCAGGCAGGGGATGAGGGTGGCACTGGTCCAGCTCTGTGGGGAAGAGATGTGGAGTCAGGGGGTTCCCAGGAGGGATGCACAGGGAGGGCTGCCCAGGACTCAGCAGGGTGACCACCCTCGGGGGGAGCTGTGCTGGGCACACAAGGGGCTTGGCCTGAGCAGAGTACTGGCCTGGGTGTCTAGGGGCTGCCGCCGGCCCTGCCCTGCTGTTCATCAGCCTTGAGAAGGACATTCCCCTTGCCCATAACTCCGAGGCCTGGTAATGGTGGTGGTGGTGACTGTGGTGACTGTGGTCGCCACAACCAGTCACTGTGGTCATTACACTATACATGAATATAGTATATGCTGAGTACACATGATGTATGAGAATCTGTGGTTTCCTAGTTCAGGGTATTCTAGCTTTGCAGCCTACCAGCTGTGTGACCTTGGATAAGACATGCAACCTCTCTGTGCTTTGGTAAAATGGGGATAATGAGAGCATCAAATGGTTTAATACATCTGAGTGTGCGGGCAGCTCCTGAGTCGTGGAATGATGCTACTGAATTCCCCCGGGTGCCAGGACCAGTGCCGGGGAGACCCCAGGAGCTTTTGGGGGTCAGCAGAGCACAGCAGTGGGGACACGGGCTCTAGTCCCTGTGAAGGCCTGGGCCTCATGCCCTCCGCTGCCTGGCTGCAGGAACAGCTTCGCCTAGCCATCATTAAACACCACCCAGCAGAGCAGGCAGGCCCGGGGGGAATACAGCCGCAAAAAGCCAGTCAACAAGTGCTTGCGAGGAGCTCGTTTCCGGGGCCAGCACGCAGGGCTTCCTCAGCTAGAATTGCCCGGGCCGCAGGGAGGGGGTTTCTTCCTGGCCCAGTTGCTCATGCTGATGCTTCTTGCTGTCTCCCCGCTTCCGTGTGGGCACATTTGTCCAAACCCTCAGGCCCTGCTGGGTCTCTGAGGGACAGATATAGAGGCTCAGAGTTCTTCCTTTGGATAAAAAGGCGCTGACTGCTCACATAGCTTTGCATAAGCCTGTCTTCTAAGGTGTGTTTATGGGCTGGTTCCAGAACTTGCCTAATGGGCTAAGAAGCAGCTTGGACTCATGCGTGTTCTCTGAGCATCAGTTCCGTGCCAAGCACAGAGCTGGGCATGTGGGGCATGCAGCAATGAAGAAGCCCTGGCCCCATTCCTGGGTGTGCCACAGACCCCCCCAGGCCTCGTGGGGCCCAGACTCAAGGCCACATGCAGTGGGACAGTAGGAGGGGCTGCAGAAGATGCTCCCAGACTGCTGCTGTGTCCCCGGGACTCACCCGCAGTCCCATTTTGGTCACATTAAATCACGTGTCTCCTTTTGGGGCATTTCTGGTTGTCACAGGTGGTGGTGTGCGTGTGCCTGGGTAAGGCCAGAGATGCTGCTGACCATCCCTCAGTGCACGGGGCAGCCCCCAAGACAAGAGGCACCTGGCCCCAAGCCCTTGCTGTCCCAGCCATGCTGTCCAAGCCCCCCAAATGCCACATCCCCTCAGTAGAGCCCCGACAGGGCACCCAGGCCCTGATGTTCCTCCCTCTCTAGCCCACAAAGTCGGTTCCCAGGTGATGTGGCTGAGAGCCTGACCCTCCTGGACAGCAGTTAGCTGGGGATGGTCTGTCTCCTGCCTGGACAGGATCCCTATCATTCACTTATACAACAAATATTTGTTGGGTCCTACTATGTGCTGGGCACAATTCTAGCCCCTGGGGACAAGCAGAGACCAAGTTGGGGAACTAACGGTCCAGTGGGGAGACAGATGGCAGGCTGGTCTGTGTGGCTTTCTGGCACCCTGTGCGGTTCTGGGGGAGGGGCTGCTCTCCTCCTGGGGGCCACAGGGCTGCGGGCACATGCATGGGCCTGAGCCTCAGTCCTGGCTCGGCCTCTTACACTCAGGTCCCTGACCTGTCAAGCCCTGTGCTCTGTCTGTGCCACGAAGGCAGTCACCTCCTTAGGACCACCTGGGATGGTGCCCAGGAAGCCAGCAGCACCCTTCCTGGTGCACAGCAGGCTTTCGGCAAATGGTGGCTAATGTCCGATTACTATTCTCAAGGGTGGCGGGCCTGCTTTGGAAGGTGATGACCCACCGTGCAGGGCTGGCTGTCACTCATCAGGGCCCCCCTCACCGGGATCCTGGGTTCAGCGGAGGCTGCGTGATGTGGGCTTGCATATCCTGGGGCTTTCCTCCCTGTGGGCAGACATGGACAGGACCCCAAGGTGCCAGGTCAGGGGGGCAGGCCGGGGGCTGGCTGACGCTGCAGCAACGCCATGGAGGGCCTGCGGGGTAGTGGGACAGGCCCTGCTGCAGGACCCTGGGCGGAGGACTTGGACCCTCGGCGCTTTTTCCCCGTGGACAGTGACAGTCCCAAGAGACTGCCTGTATGGTTGTGAGCGCTCGGTGCGGGGCTGCTGGAAGGCCTGGGCCCAGGCAAAGGCTTTGTCTGGTATTTCCTGCATTCGGGGTGTGGCAGATGAGGTCAGCTCTTTCTGTTTCGAGGAAACTCATCGGCAACTGGTTCTAATAAGCCCAGGGCGGCTGGGCCAGGGAAGGCAGGAAGTGTGCAGGACCCAGGGCTCCTCCTGTGGGCCCAGGGCCCGGGTCACGCCAGGGTCCTCAGAGGCCCCTCCCGAAGACTTGGACGCCAGACACCTTCCTGGCCTGGGATGGTCAGCAGCGGTCCGGGTGGGGGTCCCGGGCCAAGGGGCACGTGCGCTCTCCCATCTTTCCCTTCTCTGCTCTCCCCCTCCCTCCTCTCCTGAGGCGGCGCTGACACAGTGAGCAATTGCTCCCCAAGGCAGAGTGGAAGCACAGAAGGATGTGCTTCAGCAGCGGTAAATCACGCTTTATGTCCGCAGTCCCGCTGAGGATGCTCTGGATGGTAATGTTTTCTGGCGATGAGGGGGACCTGATGACAGGCAGCGGCTTCGCGCTCCTGTGGCCCAGCTGTGCTGCCGGCGCCCCAGTGATCACGGCCCTATGGCCCCTTTCCCTGCAGGGCTGTGTGGACACTGGGGTGCTGGTGGCGAAAGCGGCCCCCAGAGCAATGGCATCTTGCTGCCCCAGGGCTCCCCTGGAAGTGCGGCGGACTGGATACCTGTGAGCATCTCACCGAGTTGGCCCTGTGCTCGCCACCTTGTGCCAAGGCTCTGACACTCCAGGAGGCCCCTTTTGAGTCATTGGTGGACATGGAGGGTTTTGTACAGCCATGGGGACAGCCAAAGCCATTGATCCCAGCACTGTGAGGCAGGGCCACCCCATTGGGATCCTCACAAGTGTAGGAACTCAGCCTTTCTCCCCGAAACAAGGCTCTAGTTGCACTGGGGGTATTCCCAGCCTAGCAGGAAGAAAAGCACGGTGGAGAGACACACAGAGAGGCGACCCCAGCCCCACTGGGCCCCCTGCCCTTCACTGGCCCCTAGGCTCCCGGGCTCTAAGGGGAAAGGGCAAGGACAGGAAACCAGCCTTGACGGGGCCACATAGACTGCTCAGTGCCTGTGATGTGCCTGGCACAGAGGACACTGTGATCAGGTAGTTTGTGCCAGGAATGCAAAGGTTGGTTAAACACATGAAAATAACCACATTGACAGAATAAGGGAGAAAAACCGTAGGGTCATCTTGATACATACAGAAAAAACGTTCCAAAAATTCACAACCAATTCATGATAAAAACTCTCTGCAAACTAGGAACAGAGGGGAACCTCCTCAACCTGATAGAGGTTCATTAATAAATGAAAAGCCTGCAGGTGACATCATAATTAATAGTAAATACGGAATGCTTTCCCCCTGAGATCAAGAATAAGGAAAAGATACCCACTCTGACCACGGATATTAAACTTGGTGCCCGAGGTCCTGGCCAATGTGGGAAGGCAGTACAAAGAAAGATGGACTGGAAAGAAGGAAGACAAATGTCTTTTTTCATGAATGGCATGGTTGTATACATAGAAAATCCCAGGGAGTCTTCAAAAAACTGCTAGAAGTAATGAGTGAATGTGGTCAGATAGTGATATATTAGGTCAGTTTACAAAAAAAATCAGTTGTGTTTCTACAGAGTGCCAACTAATAGTTGGAAAAAAAATTTTAAAGTACTTTAAAAATAATATCAAAACCCTAACCTATTTAGGGATATTTTAAACTATAAAACATTACTAACAGAAATTAAGGAAGACCTAAATAAATGGAGAGGTATATTATGTTTATGGATCAGATGAGTCACTGTTTTTAAAATGCCAGTTTTCTCCAAACTGATCTATAGAAATGGGAGGACTTACACGACCTGATTTCAAGCCTTACTGTAAAACTACTGTAATTGGGGCAGTGTGGGATTGGCACAAGGACAGACATGTAGGTCAGTGGAACAGAATAGAGTCCACAACTGAACCACACGAGTGTGGTTAGTCGATTCTTGACAGTGGTGCTAAGAAAAACCAAGGAAAGGGTAGCTCTTTCAACAAACCGTGCTGGAGCGGATATCCATATGGACCAGGGCATCCATTAGAAATATAATGCAAGCCACATACGTAATTTTAAGTTTCTGGGAGCCAAATTAAAAAAATAAAAGGAAATAAGTGAAATTAATTTTAAGAACATATATATATCCAAAATCTGTTATATGTTTTATACTTACAGCACATCTCAATTCAGACAAACCACATTTCAAGTGCATGATCGTTCCCTGTGGCCAGTGGCTACCATTCTGGGCAGTGTAGATTATGGACAAAAATGCACCTTGAATATTATCTCACACCATTTATAAAATTAAATTGAAATGGATCATAGACCTCGGTATAAAAGCCAAAACTATAAAATTTCAAGAAGGAAAACACAGGAGAAAAATCTTAATAACTTTGGGATAGTCAAAGATTTCTTAGCTAAAACACACAAAAAAAGCATTAAAAAACATTGATAACTGAACTTAATCAAAATTTAAAACTTAAACTATCTTAGAGAGGCACCATTAAGAAAATGGGAAAGCTCATCACAGTCACCAAGTGGAAGAAAACATTCGTGATGCATGCGTCTGATGAGGGACGTGTACCCAGTGTGTTACAAATCCAAACTAAATCAAACCTGTTCCACTTGGTAATATGAAGCCAACAACCCCTTAAAAAAATGGGAAAAATGTTAGAAAAGACTTCGCACAAAATGATATATGTAAGTACATTAAAGACGGTTCAACCTACACTCACTATCAGGGAAATGCAAATTAATGCCCCAGTGAGATATACACCCATTAGAATGGCTACGTTAAAAAGAGTGAGGGTACCGACTGCTGACAAGACTTAGAGCAACTCGAATGCTTTTGGGGGTGAGAATGTACAGTCACATCACCACTTGGGAAAACAGTTTCATAATTTCTTATAGATCCACCAGATGATGCAGCAATTCTGTTCCTAATCCATTTCCCCAAGAGGAATGAAACATACCTCCATAGAAAGATTTCAACAGGAATGTTCATAACAACTGTTTAATTATAACTCCCAAACCGGAAACAAACCAAATGCCCAGTAAGCGGTAGGTGGATAAACAAATGGTGACATGTCCATACAGTGGAATACTACTCACCTATAAAAAGGGAAAAAACCCTACTGATACACATATGTATATACTTGAACATAATATACGTGAATCTCAAAAACATGATGCTTAGTGCAAGGAGGCAAATGCAGAGGAGAATATACAGTATGATTCCACTTATATGAAACTTGAGGAAAGACGAATCTACTTTATGAACAGAAAGCAGACCAGCGGTGGTTTGGGGCTGGAGGAGGAGTTAGGAATCGCGTGAAGAGGGTTTCATGAGAACTTTGTGGGGTGATGGGATCTTCTATATCTTGTTTGTGGTGGTGTTTACATGGGTGGTATAAATTTGTCAAAACTTGTCAAAATACACAATTAAAATGAGTACATTTTATTGTATGCAAATTATACATCAAAAAAGTTAATTCAAGAACAGTGATCATTTCACAAAAAGTTAGAATGCACAGGTTAACAGAAATACAAAATAAACATCACCTGTAATCCTACCCTTTGGAAATAACCCTGTAAATGTTTTGGATATATTCACGTATATGTAGTGTTTTACAGAATCAGAGTCATGTTACATTTACCGTTTTGTAATTTCCTTTTTCCATGTAACAGCATCTTGAAAACATATTTCCACGTCCGCAAAAGCACTTCCATGCCCACCCTGTGAATGGCCATGGACGTATCGAATCGTGTGGCTGCGCCCTCGCTTACATCCCCTGGCCCCGCCTGTGGGACGCTCAGGCTGTTCCCCATTATTTGCTGCCACAACCATGCGGAGCTAAACATCCTCGCAGGTGTGTCTTTGCGCTCGTCAGTTGCTGCCCTGGTTGAGTGCCGAGCGGTGGCTCAGCAGGGTCAAGGATATGGACATTACTGAGGCTGCTGTCATGTCCCAGCAGTCCCAGGCCAGAGCATTTGACGGTCCAGTGTCCTTCATCAGAGGTTACATGCCCTAATTCCAGGAGCCGGACGGTGCGTTCCTGTCGGCTCCCCGGCTCTGGGCTTTGCTTTGCCCACTCGGTTTTATCGGAGACAGAGACCTGATGAAAACCCGTGGCCCTTGCTGTCTGGAGGGCGTGGGAGTGCGGGTGTGCAGGGGGAGGAGCTGGCACCTGCAGGGAGAGGTATTTGAGCTGCTGGGAGGGATTTTTCTCCCTCCGGCGTTCAGGGAGGCCCTAATGCCTGGCAGGGCCAGGCAGCAGGCCACGCCCCAAGCCACCCTCCCTGAGAAAATGCCACCTGGAGCAGGTCATTCCTGCAGCGTGAGCTGGGCACTGCCCAGGGATGTCGCCTGGAGCCGGGCGTCGGGGAGGAGCTGGTGGCTAAAGGCCAGAGCTCACCCCAAATTAGAAACATCCCTCATCATCCGGCAGGCATCTGAGAAATGGTTGCTGTGGTCAGCAAGGAAGGTGCAGGTTTCCTAAGTTGTGTGTCCACCGTATCTGCACGGTGGCTGAAGCGACACAGCAGGCCTCCGTCTCTGGCCCTTTGCCGGCTCATTGCGGGGGCCTCCCTGCCCCATGGCGGCCGGGCACCCGATGCCTGCATGTGATGACATTTGGATAAAATTTTCCCAGAGGCTGTCTCAGGGTCCTTCCTTCCCTGTGCTTCTACCTCTGCTCCTCTTTTCACGTGGGTGGTAAATCCTTGACTCCCTTGGGGGGGCTTGGCACCTATTCTATGGTCTCTGTCCTCGAGAGGTTTATATTATTTAAGTTTTCCATTTAAAAAAATTTCAAAGAGGTAATAATTATACAGGGCAGAGCTCGTTTCAGACATTGAAAAAGAACAGAGGGTAAAGAGGCACATGCATCTGTTGTGGAGAATGTTCCATCAGTTCCCCAGGCCCTCTGGCCGTCTCTTCAGGCTCTCAGCCCTCCAAGAGGGGCTTTGGGACACTCCAAAGTGTTCCAGGCTCATGGAAACACTTGCAGAGGAACTTCCTGGCTAAGGGCTAAGGGTTGGGGCTGGTCTTGTCCCGTGCATGGGTGAAATCCAGGTGGGCTGCCTGACAGGAGCAGTGGGAATGTGGCTGAAAGCCCATCCATTGGTGGGGGATGGGCAGGGGGTGGCAGGGGGCAAAGGGCAGGCAGGAAGCCAGTAGCCCACGCAAGTGTCCGCCTGCATAGGCTGCGGCTGGCAGAAGCTGCTTCCTCTCCCGCAGGGTCAGGGAGAAAGGAACTCGGCTCAGTTCCTGCGCTGGGAAGGAGAGGGAAGGGCAAAGGTTGAGATGGTGCGGGCTCTGCACTTTCCCCGGCCCTGGGAGTGATGTGCACGGGAACCCACGAGGGGAAACCATATTTCAGCAGCTGCTTCCGAGGTCCATGAGCAGCGGGAGACATGGGGGTTAAGGCAGCACACCCAGATTTCCGGCCCTCAGCAACACTTTCCAGAAAAGTGGCAAACACGGCCCGTGGCACCCGTGTCTCCCAATGACATCTGGGATGGGTGCAGCCAAGGGTTTTGGGGGATGCAAGCCTGGGGCAGGTCCCAAGGACCCACGGGTCACCCCTGCCTGCTGTGGGACGTCTGCACCTGGGCTGCCTTGCCTGGGAATCTCATCCCTTGTGGGGCTTGTCTGCAGATTTAATTGAGATTATACGTAGAAAGAGGCCACTAATATTTCAAGTGCCTGGATCCTGGAAATGACTCAGACCTTTCTAAACAGCATCTACGAGACTCAGCTTGTTTAATTTGACTAATGAGCAAATCAGTAAGGACTTGAAGCAGGTGAAGGTGAAATAACAAGTGTCATTTAGCATCCACACCGCACTTACCCTGTGCTGGTTACTGTGCTAAGCGCCACGTATGGATTTTTATGACCAGTCACTGTGAGAATCCTGCGAAGATGGCATTATTGTCATTACACATTTGCATCAGGAAACAGAGCTGAGATGGGGAAAAGTCGCCCAAGTTTACTGAACCCGCAGGTGGGCAGCCGAGGCGCCTTCCATCTCTGTCCAGTGCGCGTGCATGTCAAGGCAGTGGATGGAATTCTGGGGCTCCTGGTTTTTCAGGGAGGCAGCAGGCTTCTGGGGATCTAGAACTGTTTGCAAGTTCATGTAAATATGCATTATTTCACCCTGGGAAGCAGCTCCATTGATTTTATAAAAGATTTCTCAAGAGGCTAATTGGGAAGGTCATCAGGGGGTTGCCTTCGATTAGGTTCCCTATAAACAGACGCAAGGCAGGATTTGTGTGCAGTGGTCAGCACGCCGCGCTGGGGGGGACCCAGAGAGGGTTGAAGAGAGCAGGACCGGGGAGACGCCAGGCCAGCAGTGGGCCAAGTCCCCGCCTCAGCCTGGTCCTGCGGGGTGTTTGGGAGGGTGAGTGAGGCTGCAGGGCTGCATACGGTCCCCCAGGTGAGCCGGTGCCTGAGGGCTGCCCCAGGGAAGAGCACACGGGATGTCCTCCCGGGGAGCATGGGCCTCGCCTGCCACCTGCTTGCAGATTGCTGCAGCTGGAACTCGGGGTGCGGGGGGGGCTGATGCCACTTACTGTGGGGCCGCCAGGAGCCAGGGCTCACTTTGCACCAACCGGCTGCTGACCTTGGGCAAATGTCTCCTTTAAAGCTTGGGTACCCCCTGGCTGAGGCTCACAGGGTTCGCACAGCAGCACCTCGTGATTCCCTTCCTGTCGTGTCCATTTGCCTGGCCCTGGGGTCCCCTCCGGGGAGTTTGCAGTCTGCTTCCGCCTCTGCCAGGTGTCACGGGACGGTGTCCCGGAGATGTGCCAGCTCAGGGCGCCAGGGAAGATGAGAGAAGAGAATCCGGGCTCTCACGCCAATCCCCGCCGTCCCCCAAAGCCAGCGATTCCTCCCTTGCAGGAGCTGAATAAACAAGGGCCCCAGCCAGGTGCAGACCTGATGAGTGGGGTTCCCCGGGGGTGGGGCCTGGTGATGCCCTGTGCCCTAGCTGAGACTCTCCTGCAGGTCCTTGCACACCGTTCCCCGTGTTCAAGCCTGCCCCCAGCCGCCTGCTCCTTCCAAGTCCCCGGTCGGGTGTGGGTGTGGGGGCGCCCCTCTGCCACCCCTGCACCCGTTGCTGACACATCCCAGCACGCCACATAGACTTGCCCCACCACCTCCTGCCCCCCCCCTCCCGGTCGGTGAGCCCCCAGAGCTCAAGGGTGTCCACCGTCCACACCACTCGCTTGCTGAGTGGCCTCAGGCAGGCACCTAACCTCTTGGGGCCTCGGTTTCCCCACCTGCACACTGGGATGGTCATGTGCTTAGAACAGAGCCTGGCTCACAGCGTGACATGAGTGCTGGCTATTACTGTCACGTTACCGCATTTGCTCACTCCCACAGTCCCCAAATGTTTCTGAGCACCTACTAAGCAGTTGGAGGGATTTTGGCAGCTCCGACTGACCCCTTGGGACACTCTGTTTCAACATGGTGGTGGCTCTGTCCCGGACAGGCCCTGCTCAGCTGGCTTGTGTCTGTGGGTGCCACACTGAGGGTGTCACCAGGGCCCCTTCTGCCAGGAGGGATGGGTACAGGGGTGAGTGTGGCCTCAGTTTCCGTGTTTGTGGTCTGGGCTCACCCCCAGGACAAAGATGGGCCACTCTGCACACCTGGCCAGTCTCCCAAGCAGTCCACAGCTTGGGGTAAAACTGGGGTGAGCTGGGGACATTGCTCTACAGCAAAGAGGTGACCTAACAGCCAGGTGCTGGGGCAGCCCTTGGCTGGGCCCTGGTTTAAAAGCCAGGCATGAAGGCAGGTCAGGGATACCCAGGGAATCGGAGCATGTTCAGGGCATATCCTGCGATGTTCGGGAGTCACTGCCTGTCCCGCCAGGCGAGCTCGTAGTGTTGTGATCGCCCAGAGGAGAATCTTCCTGTTTTGGGGGCTGCCTTCTACACACAGAGGGCGGGAGTGTCCGGATGTCTGTCTGCTTTTATTACTGATTTTTCTCTATGTTTGAAAATTTCCATAATGAAATGTAAAACCTTGGGTGACGGCAGGTGACCCTCCGGCAGGTGCCTGTGTGTGCTAAGTGCTCAGCGAGTGGGTGGTCTGCCTCCCGAGCTGCTGGCTGACCACAGTCCTTCCGATGCCCCGTCCCAGCCGGCCAGGCTGCCTGGGGTCCCAGTCCTGCCCTCCAGGGGCCCCAGATCCAGTGCCTGAGTGCCTCAGCCATGCCTCATTCCTGCTGTTCGCAGGCATCCCAGTATCCGGCTGGGGCCCTGGGGCGGGAGCCCGGGATCCCCGTGCAGCCTGTCCCCTTCCTCCCGGCACATTCACATGTCAGCTCTTGAGAAGTGCTTTCCTTTCTGGGGGCGTGCTGGAAACTGCTGATGGGTGTGAGCTAATTATGGCCCCTGCTGGGGAGGTGGGGGCACTCTGGGGCTGCAGGTCAGCCGGGAAGGCCAGGGCCAGGGAGGCGGGGGGCAGGAGTTCCGTGCCCTCGGTGGGGTGGGGCCGAGGGCTGGGCCGGGGTGGGCACCCAGCACTAGCCCAGGCTGACCTTCGTGTCCTGCGTGGAGGGGCTGCTGGCAGAGGTACAGAGAGAGGCCTTGCTTTGGATGACGATGCTGGCAGCAGCCTCGTGGGGGCAAGAGTGGTGTTTTCCCCGTAGACTTCAGGCTGGGCCTCCCCTCCCCTGTGCACCAGGGCCTGGGAGGTGGCCATCGGGCACCACAGAGCCTGGTGTGTGCAGGGGCCTGAGACTCTGCATTCTCTTAGGCCCCCAGCGATGCTGGCACAGTGGCCGAGGTACCCTTGCCTCTGTTTTAAGGGCAAGGAGGCTTCAGAGGAGGCCGGTGATGGGACCCTGCCTCCCTGCCTCTCTGAGGGACCGACAGGCTGAACAAGTGCAGGCTCGCTGGTCCCCTGGCTGTGGGTGCACGCTGGTGCCCTCTGACCCCGGGGCCAGGGTCAGCTTCCTCCTCTCGTCATCATGACTTAAGCCAGAGGGAGGCAGGCCCTTCCTGAGAGGAAGCCAAGTGGGGGCAGTGGGGGCTTGAACACCAGGCTTTTGCTCAGCACAACAGGCCCAGCCTGGCTGGACTGTGGCGTGGGTGAGGGGGTGAGCAGGGGTGCCCGGGCACAGCCCAGCCCAGAGAGGCCTGCCTCTGTCCTCAAGTGCTTGGAAACTTCCTGATGGCTTTGTGCTTCCCACTAGGGACACCTCCACCCGGGTGACCAGGTGGGAACCAGAAGACAGGGTATCCTGGCCCCCAACCCCACACGAGGGTGTAGAATGTAGTTACTTCTCCCAAACGTGAGCAGCTAGCGCCACCCCCACACTACCACCGGAGAGGCAGGTTTCAGCAGCACGTCCCCAGGTTCCTCTGATCCCCTGGAAGTTCCCAGAATCCCCCCAGGCGAGACATGTGCAGCCCTGCTCGAGGCCCCAGCTGCTCGAGGCCCAATCCTGTTGATGGCCGCCTGCTGATGAGAGGCTCTCTTGCACGTTTCCCGGGACGCTGCTCTGATTCGAGTGTCCGTGGGGCTGCTGGGTGGCCCCAGCCCGCTGCATCTCCTCCTGCTCCTCCCCACCCCTCCAGCCCCGCCCCGCCGCCCCCCTGCCCTCCCTCCAGCCAGGTGAGCCCACCCCATCCTCCCAGCCTTCCTGGCTCTTCCCTCTGCCAGGACCACCATCCCCCTCACGCCTGTGAGCCCATCCCAGCTTTCAGGTCTGTGCTCGGAGCGGCCTGCCCTGGCTGCCTCCCCTGGAGGCCCTTGCCTGCCTTGATGATTCGTTTTCACAGCATTTACAACTGCCTGGCTGTTCGTGTTGATTTGCTTTGTCTGCTAATTTGTTCATTTGCTTATCATCTGCGGCCCCAACCGGAACGCAGTGTGTGGGCTGCATAGAGCAGGGCTTTCTCCGTCCGGTCCCAGACAGTCTGCAGCAGAGGGCAAGCTCGATGACGGAACGAGCAAAACACACCACCGAACGCATTTCTGGGTTAGTGCATGTAGGTTGTGGAGAAAATGCAAACCCACTTATGAAAGGCACAACTACAATCACGCTGGATCCACGATGCGCCTGGACCCAAATCTGTCCCGACGCTCGGCCCCTTTTGTCCAGCAGGGGGCGACCGATTCCCAGCAGCTTGGAGTTCTTGCTGTGCTCAGAGGGCTTGTTTCTTCTTTTCCTCTTTGAACTTATTTTTGAAGCTTGAAATATATATATATTTTTTAGAGTCCCACAGTCCACATGAGGGGGATAAATAACTTGATTTGATGCACAGGCAATTGGGAAATGGTTTCCTCCTAAGTTTCAAAGCAACTTTTCTCTCTCCAGGGCTTTGGGGGGCCTGTGGCCAGAGTCTTAGATATTCAGGAATGGAGTTTGTATTGAAAGATGTTTAAAAGTCTGACGAATCTATTGCAGCCTGTTGCTGCTGGCCTGCCGGCTGGTGTCGTAATCACACAGCTCTGTCTTTGGAGTGGAGTCCCCCTGGAGATGTCTGCAGGGAGCCCAGGAGCCGCCCTGGGTCGGGGAGGCAGGAGGCATAGGCTGCTTCTGGCCTGGTACCAATTAGCTGTGTGACCTTGAGCAAGTCACTTAACCTCTCTGGTCTGTTTCATTATATGTTAAATGGGGTGCTAGATTAACTCATCTTGAGGTTGCTTTGAGCACGAAAGTCAGTAGGGAGGGGAGGGTTCTTAGCCTGGGCCAATTCATAAGTGCTGATGAATTGTGGGGACATTGGGGTGGACCCAGATAGCTCTGCAGCTGGCATTTATCTCTGGCTTTGGGTGGCACTGAGGCTAACTCTTGGCCCTGCTACTAACTGGACATGGACATCCAATGGCTTGTTTCTGAGTCTCAGTTTACCCATCTGTGGGCTAGGGGCACTGTGAGTTTTGCATGCAATAACAAACGAGTGTGTGTGAATGTGAGTGTGCATGTGTGTATAAGTGTGGGTGTGATGGTGAGAGGACAGTGGAGAAAAATTCTAATACATAATCTTTTTTTTTCCATTGGGGTGAAATGCAAGTAACATACAAATGACCATTTTAAAGTACACAACTCAGTTTATGGTTTTTTAAAAAAGAAATAAAGCAATAGGATAACTGTGCTGAGAACTGTGTCTGTCGGCATCTGGGCCCAGTGCTGTGCCCACTTCTTGTCATTCGATGCTCACAGCTCCAAGAGGAATGGACTTGGCAGCTCAGAGAGGCTGAGCAGCTTTCCCGAGAGCACCCAGCTGGGAAATGGCAGAGCAGGACCTGACCCAGGGCTCCCTGGTCCAGGCACAGGAGGCGACGGGGGCCACACGGCCACTGGGCTCTCATGCTGACCTGGCTCAGGAGCCTTGGAAAGGGCGGTGAGCCCTGGGTGGGGGCCCGGGATGATGGGCAGGGCAGCAGGAGCCGAGTAAAGTCACTTGACCTCAGCATCCCTTCATTTCCTGCTCAGCCAAAGAGGAAATGTTTACACAGCATCCCCACACAGACACTCTGCAGGCCTGGGCTGCAGTAATTAGCTGAACAATGAGGGTCCAGTGGCTACTGAGTGGCCCCAGCACTGGCCTGGGGGTCAGGTGGCCGGGGCCTGGCTCCTCATGACAAACCTGCTGTGTGACCCTGGGCCCATCCCCACACCACCCTGGGCCTCTTTCTCCTGGTGGGAAAGGCTGAGGCTGTTGAGCTGGCCCTCAAGAACCCCCCAAGGCCCCATGAGCGGTGATGCATCTGGTGGGGGTGGGGAGTGGGGGAGGGGGAAGCAGGCGGGGGCTCCGGGGGTGGATTGCAGAGACTCTGTCCCAGGTCTGTGTGTCCTGATCTGCTTCATCTCTAGGGGCCCTGAATCAGCTTGACATCTCAACCACCATTTATGTAATCTCTTTTCCAAGTGGTGGCTTATTTGATCACTACTTAATACATTGATTAATGAATCAAATATTTATTATGCACCTGTGGCTAGTGTCCTCCCAAAGCCCTGCTCCCCTGTACATATGTAGAACTGCCTTTCCAGGGTGCCTGCCTGCCCAGGGACTACATTTCCCAGACTTCTCTGGAACCAGGTGGGGTCATGTGACCAGTTCTCACCAATAGGAGTGAGTTGGTTGCTGTTCCTTGTCGAGGTGTTTAGGGAGTGGGTCGTGTTCTCCATGCTCTCAGTTGGCCCCCATCTCCTGCCTGGATGCCAAAGAATCATATACCCCACCACATCAGGGGCACTAACTGGAGGAGCTCAGGCTCCTGAATCACTGTGTGGCAAGACAGTTTGCGGACCAAGAACATCCACATTGGACTGTCACATGCACGCGCTGTCAGCTTCTGCACTTACATTACTCTAAAATATGCAGTTACTCTGTGACAGTCCTGGAAATACTACTGTAAGCCAGAGAAGGTCCCTGCCTGGGTGGGGATGGACAGAAGAGGACACATTCAGAACACAGGCTATGGGATCGTCAAGACTTTGTGATTGTTGAGATAGGTCTGTGTTCTCCCAGCAGCCTTCTGATGTCTGTGTCAGCAGGTCTGGGAGCTTGGGCAACTCCGGTCCTTGAAAAGGCAGGGCCCTCACTACATAGGGGCTATGATACATACATCAGTCTCTTGTGAGTTGAGTTATTATGAGTCTCTGTTCTTTGGGTTGGTCAGGAGTCCTGGTGTGCAAAGCTGAGACCTCCATCTTAGGCAAACGTTCAGTGGCAATGTTCAGGGGTGAAGCCCCTCCTTTGCCTGGCAGCCGATCTGTCCATCAGTGAGATGGCCCGCAAACAACCTTGAATCTGGGCCTAATTCTCTGCTGTGTCCCACACAAGGCTCCCAGCAGGTGCTCAGTAAGTATTTAGGGAAGGTTGGCTGAAGGTTCTCAGCCCCTGTCGTTGGTGGTCATATCCAGATGGAGAGGGATGGGGGTCTTCATTTCGCTTCCTACAGAAGTAGACCCCGAGGCTGGGGTTCGAGGGCACACTGCATGTTTGGGAGGAGCAGGTGACGCCTGTAGGATGGGGGAGGTGAGACAAGGCAGCCAATCCCGGCAGCTCCCTGGGGACTCCTGGAGCCTGGTCCTGCTGGGACCTCTGGGAGGAGGTGTGGCACATGCTCCCGTTGATGTCCCCAAGGGTGAGGGCTAGGTGTCTGTCCACTGCCTCTCTTCTGTCACCAGCCCTGGGCTATGCCTGCGGGAAGTGGACCCCAGCACCCCCAGCTTGCCTTGTGCTGGGGTAGAGCCTCTGTTTCCAGGTGTCTAGGGCTGCTGTTACCAGCTGGGTGGCTTGAAACAACAGAAATGTATTATTTCATAGTTTTGGAGGCTAAAAATCTGCAATTCACGTGTTGGCAGGGCCACATTCTCCCTGCCTGTTCTAGGGAAGATTCCTTCCCTGCCTCGCTCTTAGCTTTTGGTGGTTTCTGCTGATCCTTGGCATTCCGTGGCCTGTGGCCACCTCCCTCCCATCTCTGCCTCCATGCCCACGTGGTCTCCTCCCCTGCGTGTCTTCACATGGCCATCCTGTGAGGATGGCAGTCATTAGATTCAGGCCCCCTGGAACCCTGTGTAGCCTTAACTAATGACATCAGTGAAGACCCTTTCCCAGCTAAACCCACAGTCACAGGGTCTGGATGGACATGCACTTGAGGGGAGACCCCGAGGCTCCCAGGCACAGACATCTGACCCTGGCAGGTGGACGTCTCAAGCCCTGGAAGGGGTGGTCCTGGGGTGGGCCCCTCCGGGGTCCACTCAGACCAGGAACCAAACCCCAGCACTTCATCTGGGGGCTCAGTGGTCAGGGGGCTTGGCTCTGGTGTCAGGATCTCCTTCCAGAAAGATCTCCGCTTTTGAGCAGATGACTTCTTTGGCTGACCATGTTCTGTGTTCCCTTTGGTAAATGCCAGTGATCAGGCTCCACTGGGTGTGTGTCTGCAAGACACACAGGACGTTCACAGCTCTCCCCCCTCCGCCTGGGGAAGGGGGTTTAGCATCTCATAGACCAGACGGTGAACCCAGGCCCACCACCAACTGGCTCTGTGTCCTGGGGCAAGTTAGTTAACTTCTCTGGGCCTTGGCTTCCTCGCCTGTAAAACGGGGTGGATGTACTTACCTGCAGGGTTACCCTGAGGCTCTAATGAGACACTATATGTAAGGGGCTCCATGGCACAAATGATGGCTCTTGTCTAGTGACTGTGTGGATTCAGAGGCGGAGTTCTCTGAGCTGCTTGTGGACAGAGCTGTGGGGTCGGCTCTGAGCTCTGCCCGCCCTGCAGCGGGGTTCCTTTCTGGGAGACTGCCTCTGTGAAGCAGGGTCCCACCCCTCATTTTCCTCTGCCCTGTTTCTCCACCACGATCCCTGAAGGGAGGAGAAGCCCTCTTTCCACAACCCATCCTACCTACCTGCAGGCCCGAGATGGGCTGTAAGCCTGTGCAAAGACCCCTCCGTGAGGAACGTGGTCCCCCGCCGCTCTCTCCCAGGAGCGACTCAGTGTGTGGCACTCCCCCACATTTGGTCTTCCGGCCAGGCTGGGCCTCTGAGAGTCTGTGTCCCCTGACAGGTGCCAGGACAGCTGGGCTCTGGCTTCAGCTCGATGGAGCACGCAGACGGCCTCTCCAGCATCCCGGTCACCTGGCCCTGCATCCCACCAGGCTTTGGAGCCAGGCCAGCAGCCCATCCCCCACTCTCTCCTCCCAGATAAGTGGGCCAGTGGCCTCGTCCCGGCGCCCTCCTGGCCTCTTGGGCACCGTGCCTTCAGAGACTCACCTCCCGACAAGCAGAGGCCCAGACCACAGGCTCCAATTGAGCAGTTTGGTGTGAGCCTCAAGTGAGACACGTTCTGATTCTCAAGGTAAGACCAGACTTGGTGGAGCTGTGGCCCAACGCCATCTGCCTTTCCCTCCAGCACCGCCCCGGCTCTGGCTGCACTGTCCAGCCACTGAATCTGAGACTTACTTTCTGGGCCATTACTTGAGCCTGCTTTTTAAGAGGCCTAGTTTATATCCAGCTGAGGGACTCACCCTTAGCGCTGCGGTGAAACCCGGTGATGTTTGCTGGAAATGACAGTTCATGGGAGCCACCGCATAAAAGCACTCTGTGTTTGAAGTGCATTCTGTCATCAAACCCTCCTGATGGCTCTGGAGGCGGGCAAGGCTGGGGCTCAGCCCCTGGAGCTGGGTCCACAGTACCTGTTGTTGGTGCCTGGCCCTGCTTGGCATGGTGATGCCTTTTCTGTGTGAGTTGTTCAATGTTTGGAGTATCACCCCTGCTGGTGAGTGGACACCATTATCCCATTTCACAGATGGGAAAACAGAGGCTCTGGGAGATGGAGGTGCTTGCCCAGTTTCACGTAACTCAGAGGTGAAAGAGAGGGGTTTGGGACCAGGCCATCCAGACTGTACTACGAAGTCCAGGAGCCTGGAAACCATCTTCCCCATCAGCAAAGCAGCCCCACTTCCTGAGGCTCCGTCACCCCAGCCCAGCAGGGCATCTGTGCCCAAAGGCTATAATCTTTCTACTACTCAGTACTCTGGCTAATAATAACACAATAATAATAATAATCACTCGAGGCTGCTATCTGGATGCCAGGCCATGTTGTAAGGCCCTACGCCCGTCCTCATCATCCCCACCACAGCCACCACACCTGCCACTTGGCAACCTTGCTGACTGTGTTCCTACATTTACAAGATTATGTGTGCTTTCATTTATCATCTGGAACATATCATTATCTCCACTTCTCAGAAGAGGAAAGAAAGGCACAGAGAGTACAAGTTACTTGGCTAAGGTCACACAGCATGGCTGGTTCCTGCAGGGTCTCAGGTCCAGCCTCTGTCCCCCAGACACAGAAACCAGGAAGTGGCTCTAAATGTCTGCTGCTCGGGGGAAGACCCTGGTTTGGCACTAAAGGCAAATGCTCAGACAGTATTCCAGCCTGCCATGGAGCTCACTGGGGTTCTCTTGGCCAGCCTGATGCCTCGCTCTTGCTGCTGGAGAGGATTCCATGCTGTGAACCAGCCTCTGGGGTTGTCCTTTCTACGATCCTGGTGACAAGCATTTGGTGGTTTCCAGCTCCGGGCTGTTACAAATGGTGCTGCGATGGGCATTCTTGCACGTGGAATTCTGTGACTGCACATGTGCATGTGGGCTGGGTGGGTGCCCAGGAGCACACTTGCTGGGAGACAGGGTGAGCACACGCTTGGCTGTAGTAGAAGTTGCCACATGTTATTTGGGCTGTTTTAAAGACCCCAGGATGACCCTTTACGCCCAAAGCAATCAGCCTCTAGCGCAGCTGATACACAAGGGGTGCGGATGACTAGGAAGGCATTTGTTTGAGAGTAGGTTTCAATGGGATGCAGGTGGAGACCGTGAGAGGGTCAGACGCTGCAGAGAAGCAAAGGGAGGGAAGTGGGTGCAAACTTTATGCCACTCTGCCCTCTCCTCTGACTGTGTGACATGGGGTTGGAGGCTGTGGGTGGACAGTCCACGTTTGGGTGGTTGGGCCTCTGGAGGCGTGAAGACCCACAGGCCTGAGGCATTACCAGGTTAGCTGGGGCCTGGGAGGAGCGGGGAGCTCATGTCCCCATGTGGGATCCCGGGTCCCGAAGCAGCCCAGATGCTTGCTGCATCATGGGGGATTCCTCTTCCCGGGCAAGGCCTTAATATTAATATGAATGTACCAGAATGAAAAAGTCAGCTCCTACACTGGGGTCAGTCTAATCCCAACCACCAAGAAGTGAGGAATTTCTATCTAAAGGGACCTTGTCAGGACCTGGTTATCTCAGAGGGACACCGATGGCCTCAGGCTGCTGATGGACACCACTAGTTGTTCAAATATATAATGACGTGTCACCTGATGGGCCACAGGTGTCTGAGCAGGCAAGGTGGGGGAGGTGGGGCTGTGTGGCCAAAGGCAGGGCACTGGTGGGAAGGAAACCGGGTCCAGATACTGAGGGGCTGACAGGCCAGTTTCTCTGAGGGCAAGAGCCATGCTTTAATACTTAGGAGGTGTTCAAACTTTAACTGCATTTGCTTTTTAATATGTGTCTTCGGTTCTGCAACAGACAGGAACACAAGAGGGTGTGTGGTCAACAGTGCTGCATGCTGATGGAGGATCTTTGTCCATTGACCTTAGTAGATTCTAACTCTCTTTTAATCTGTAGTTTTCTCTCCATCTCTTTTTTTTTTTCTTGCATTTCATTATTTTAATTTTTGATCTCATTTCAAATGCAAAGGAAAAAACAAATCAGGATAGTGATGCTGGCTGCTGTCGGGACTCATTAGGTGGCTTCCTCCCAACCTCCCAATAACTGGTCCCTCTCCTCCCCGTATCCCAGATGGGGAAACCAAGGCCCAGAGAGGGGAAGTGCCTTAGCAGAAGAAGCACAGCCAGGAAGGGCAAAGCCAAGGTTTGCCCTCAGGCAGTCCAGGCCGGCACCCGTGTGGCAACAGTATTCCTTCTGGATGCAAATCTCTTAGGCTCCAGGACTGTCTGGGGCTGGCTCCAGATTCTAGGTGCCAGATGCTGGAGGGAGCATTTACAGGCAGGCCGTCGGGAGCCGCACCTCCACTGACCTTCGCTAGCCTGAGAAGACTGGCTTGCAGAGGGATCAGGCCGGTGGGGTGGCACTGGGCCACCTGGGTCCCGAGCCCCTCCTGGGCCACCTTTGTCACCTGCACAAGCTGATTCACGCCTCTGGGCCTTAGTTTCCTTACTGGGGACTTGGGATGTACCTGCCTCTTTGGACTTTTCCAGTTGTGGCTAATGATGTGCGTGAAGACACGGCACTGAGCCGGGCCCAGGAGGGGCCCCCTCCAGCGCCAGCCCCTCGGAGCGGAGGAGGGGGTGGAGTGCCCCACTGCTGGGCCCCCCAGCGGGCCCTGCCAAGCGAGGCCGGAGGTGGGGGTGGCCTCGGCCTCCTGGGAGAGGCTCCCTCTCTGCTATCTTAATCCCTTGAGACGGTGGGAAAAAAATGACCAGTGTGGAAAGGGCCTCCTTGAGTGCCTCCCACCCCGGAGCAGCCGCATTCCTGAGCGTGCCCTGCCCCACCCGGGCGGCTACGGGTTCCTCCTGGGAGGCCCCGGCAACATGCGGAGGCCGGCTCGCCCTTGCCCTCGGGTGACCCTGCTGTCATTAGGTGAGGTTCCCTTTTTGGCCTGGAGAAAACACAGCCTTTTCTGGCCACTGCTTAGGAGACAGCATAACCCAGTGGGTAAGGCTGGTGGGCTTAAGAAGCTGTGTGATTTGGGGTAGCTTATGTCACCTCTCTGAGGCTCTGTGTCATCTCTGAAGTGGAGACAGCAGTGCTCACCTCCTAGGGGCATGGCTGAGACTGTTATCTCCCAATGTTGGTCTTTCCTTCCTCGACATAATAACACCCCAGTTTTAAGCAAGGGAAATGACTCCCCAAGATAGAGACTCCATTTCCCAGACTCCCTTGCAGCCAGGTGTGGTCAGTGACCAGGTGCCAATGGGCGGTGATGATGCAATTTTGGATCTGCCCAGCATTTTGCTGCTCCCCTCAAGGTGCCCTGTGGATGGCTGTGAGCCACTCTGGGCTGTGTGGACGCGGCCAGCCCCAGTATGGAGGGCCCCCGGGCCCTGTGGACTGAGCCGAGCAGAGCTCGGACTCTGTGATCAAGGGAAGTGGCCCTTCGTTTACTAAGGCTGCGGACCCAGCTCCACCTGCCTCCTCTCCAGGGCAGGTTGGTGGCCAAGAGCAGTTGCAAGGATTTTATGTGTCTTATCTCATCTAATTTCCACAACCACTCCTTGAGGGAGGTGGCCACCATCATTATCCCCATGTTGTACATGGGAAAACCCAGGCAGGGGGGCAAAATAATTTGCCTGCAGTCATGTAGTGAATAAAAAGGCATAATGCTTACTTGAAACCCAAATTCTGAAGATCTGCCCAAAATGCAGTCTTCTGAGATTCCAAGTCAAGGTCTCCCGGTTCAGAGCAGGAAGATCTTCCCTCAGTGGCTGGCGGATTTCAGCCAGCTGCCCTTGGCTCTTGGTGGGGTTTTAATAAACATCGATTGATGGGTTTCCTCCCAACCAGGCTGATATCTCAAGAAATGGTTCTTACCAAGAAGGGGGAAGGGTAACAGTGCCGAAGAGTCTAGTTCTCTTGGACATTCCTGGGAGGCTCTGTGCCCCATACTCGTTGCTGCTGAAAGGCCAGTGTCTTTCATCAAGAGCATCTTCAGGGCAGCTGATGGGACCTTGGAATTCAGAGAGCTTCTCTTTCAGGAAACTTGCCCTGCCCCTGAATCAATGAGAACATTTGAACTGGAATAAACTAAAAGGTCTCCATCTTAAAGGACTTTTACTAGTAACTCTCCATGGAAATTCCTGTGTGTCTATCTTGAATGTCTGTTGCCCAAACATGTGTGGCTTTTTACATGCAAGTGAACCAGGATCTGGCTCACGTGACCTGGCTGGCTGAGGGGAAGGTCAAACACGGGTGCCAGGTGGGGAACAGGGTTTGAGGCCTCTCTCTCTGCAACATCTGGGCAGGAGGCGCTGAGAAGGGGCGAATCTGCCCGGATCTACCCTCCGCAGTGGCTGTGCCCAGCCCTATCCTTCCGCTACGCACTTGCCCCTATTGTGTGCGTCCCTGGCACCCGTGGGCCTCGCCTGGCACCATGTTCTGAAACTGCGTTCTCACATTTTTCTTCCAGGACGGCCTTGACATAAACAGTGCTGGATAGTGGGCATCCGGCCTCTGGGGTCCCATTGGTTCTATCCGGTGTTTGTCATTTCCCTGGAGACAGCCAGGGGTGAGGGGTGGGGCTGGAGACGGGCATGGATGTGTCCAAGGAGAGGTCAGGACAAACGCAGAGCCCGCTGTTTACCAGCCTGGCCACGCAGCACTCCCACATTCGCTGCATTACTGGAGCACACGAAGCTCCTTCTATTCTGCTTCACAGGAAGTTTATGGCTTGAAGATGGAGTGTTTGGCATGAGGCTTCATAATCACTCCAGCCTCTGACTGCCTTTGAGGGTTTGAGGAGACAGGAACCGCTGGCCAGGTTTCCTGGGGAATAGTAGGGTCTGAGTGGCCAGAGAGACCCCTCAACCCAAATCTAGCTGCTGGCACCTTGGCCCTTTGGAACTTGAGCGTGACCCCTGTAAAGACTTGCAGAGAGTTAGTAAGATGCTGCATTGCTGGTTGCCTAACCTTGGGCAAGTTCCTGGGAGGAGGGCTTGCTGAGTTGCAAACTTTAAAAGTCGGCCGACTGGAGGCAGCAGTGCATTTGTGTGTGTGTGTGTGTGTGTGTGTGTGTGTGTGTGTGCGCGCGCGCGCACGCGCGCATGTGTGCATGTGTGTGTGCATGGGTGTGGTAGTGTGTGGAGCTCCAGTCCGGGGAGCTCACTCTCACCCCAGAGAGAACCAGTCTGGGAGATGAGCAGGCGGCTCTGGAAGCCCCTCGGAGGGTCTGCACGCGGGGGCCGGGTGGGCGCAGCTGCCCAAGGCCATCCATCACTTTTTGGGCTGGGGGGTGTTAGCATGGCCTCCTCGGGAGATAGCAGAGGAAAAATGGCCCGGACAGGCGATGCGTTTATCTGGCCTGGAGCCTGCGAGGCCTGTCAGAGTGGGGGCCCACCCATTAGTCAAACCAGCTGCGCTGCCCTCGCTCGGCCCAGACGCTCTTGCTCCTCTCGGCCCCTTGGCCCATCCTCCCGGGTCACCTCCGGCTCTTGGCCAGGCTTTGGCATCTAAACAGTAACGTGGTCATCTGTGGTGAGGCAGGGCCAGAGGGTGCCCCTGTGCCCAGCTTCCAGCGCTTCCCCGGAGTCGAAGTACATAACCAAACGAAACAAAGCCGTCTTGTTTTTTAAGCTAATCGTTGGCGGATCGGCTCCCCGTTAGGTAATGGGCAAGATTATTCTCATCGCTGATATCACTGTAAGACTGAGGTCCTGTCAGACTATTTTTTGCACCTTGAATTATGTTGAGATGGGCAATGGTGACCACAAGCCTTGCTTCCTGGAGGAAGAATTCCTGAGACCCGAGCTGGATGGGGTTGCCGGCCACAATCAGCGGATCCTATAAGACAGGTGGAATTCTCGGGGGCCGGCATCCTAGGCAGAGGGGAGATGAGGTTATCCGGGAAGTGGGTGATTTATAATGTGCTGGTGGCGAGGGACCCGGCTTCCCTGGTCACTCACGAAAGGAGCATCTTTGTGCGTGCCCTGGTGCCTCGCGTGGCCGGCGGAAGGCAGGGTGGGGGCAGTGGGAATGGGGGTGGGCAGGCTGACAGCCTGGAGGGGTCTCCCAGCCCCGCCGTGGGTGAGCTCCAGCCCTGAGGGGTCTCTGGGTTATCTGCAGCCTGGGGAGCTGGCCTCTGGCCGATGGCACTGCTCTCCTAGAGGCATGATGGACACATCCGGGCCCAGATGGTCCACACTGGACCTTATCTCCCAGGGGAAGGGGGGCAGCCAGGGGCCAGACCTCCCCAGCTGCCCTGTGGGTGACCTCCACCTGCCTCAAAGAGGTGGCCTCCCTCTGCCAGGTAGGTGATGATAATAATGATAACAAATAGCAGCAGCAGGACTCACTCACAATGCTCCAGGCCCTTTATGGACCTCCCTCTTCACCCTCATGCCGTCAGAGCCATTGTGGTCAAGCCCCCGGTAGAGCGGGGCTCTGAGCAGGCACCAGAGGCCCAGCTCCCGGGGCCGCCTGCAGGCCCGGGGTCTCCCCGCCACACCAGCTCGTTTTAATCTCCACAGCCCCCTGGAAGCAGGCCTGTATCAATACCCATTTTGCAGGTCAGGAAATGGAGGTTCAGGGCAGTTGAGTTGAGTCAAGGCACCCAGCATCCCAGTGGGAGGAGATGGGGTTTGCATCCTAGCCCAGAGATCCTGAAACACCTGGGGAGGGGGGCTCTGGACACACAGAGCGCAGGCTAGGAGGGAGGGGCTGCCAGGAGCGGGGTCCTTGGTCACAAGGACAGATGTGGTGCTCAGGAAAGTGGGGGCAGTTGCTTTATTTTGCAACGACTTTCTTCCAGACAGAGCAGTGCCTACACAGTCACGTGGGAAAAATCAGACTGTGTTGTACTTTACACTTTTCTTGTTTGAATGAGATAAGGTGGGAGGGCAGCGGAGAGGCTGTTTGAAGTCAGGGTGGGGTTCCCGCTGGCGGCGGGGGTGACGGTCACCTTCTGCTGCCTGGCCTGTGGGCTGGTACACAGCGTGTTCGTTTGGTGAGAGCTCGTTGACCTGTGCACACTCCTGACTAATGAGCTTCTCCATATATATTTTGTACTTCAATAAGGGATTATAAAGAAGCAAAGATAAATGAATACGTGGCTTCTGAAAAATAACATTGCTATTCTGCATTTTTGAAAAGACCACTCAGAAATTGAACCGCTAGGAAAGAGAACATTTCTATCAAGACATCTTATGAATACTGGATTTATAAGAGGAATATATGTATTAATATTTATGTATATGTATTCACATATATGCTTAAGTGTATATATTTGGCTATTGCCAAATATACTACAGATACACAGAAAAAGCAAACCCAGCCCTTAACAGGGACAACAGCAGACACCTGGGACGGGTGCCCTCACCTTCCCTGAGGCTCCGACCTCTGAAGCCCAGGTGCTCAGCACGTGGTGGCGTTAGCATCCCCAGGAGGGATCTTAAAAGATTTTTTACAAATCTTTTTTTGTACAGCCGGCAGGCCCCACCCCAAAGTCTCTGATTCAGGGGGCTGGGGGGTGGCCCAAGACTCTGCATCTCTACCAAGCTCCCAGGAGGTATTGCTGCTGGTCCAGGGGCCCCAGTTTGAGTAGCAAATCTCTAAACTACTTAACCCAGACTGTGGCCCGACTTCAGAGCCAGAACGAGCCAAACACACCTCACCGTCAGCCTCCTGCGCGTTACACTTCCGAAGTGGAGACTCCCCGTCTGTGGTTTCGTGTGAGCACAGCATTTCACGTCCTCTGGCCCATGGTCCCCTCCTTCCTTTTCTCTGCTTTGGCAGCCCAGAGGGCACTAGCCGGGCAGGCTGCGGGCTCCGAGGATGCAAACGGCCTGCTGCGTGGGGTGCTCTCGGCTGAGCCAGGCGCCTCCACCATGTGCCTTTTGCTTCTGAGTCCTGAGCTCAGCGCCCATGTTCAAGGCAATCTCCTCCCTTTCCCTCGCGCTCCCTGAGTTCTCCCAACCTCAACCCACTCCCCAGTTCCAGAGCCACTTTCACATGTTCAGGAGGTTTTCCAGCACTTCCCGTATCCAGGTATCTGAGACAAGATTCTGGTTCTCAACAGCCCCAGCCTGTGGAGGCCCACAGGCTGGGTCGGCCTGCGCCCTCCCAGACGGCGCTTTGCCAGTGTCGGCCCCAGCCTCGGTGCCCAGCCTTGGTGACCAGCTTGGTGTACAGGCAAGGACGCCGGGCCCTCCCGGAGGTGGGGGACCGCCAGACGGCTCCCCCTCAATGTACATGGACATCTGGGACTTTGAGTCACACCTGGTGGACTCACCCTCTTCTCTCCAGACCAGACTTTCCCCAGACAGGGCAGGGCAGGGCCACATGGGGTCGTCTCAGGGTGGAAGAGGATCAGGACACCTGGGGTGAGCCCGGCGTTAGAGGGAAGGAACCAGGGCCCAGATGGGGGTTCAGGGCAGGACTGGGCTGGATACCTTGGTCCCGCACAGTGTGGGATGCAGGACTCAGGGATGGAGCCCCAAGGGCTTAGCTGGCCTGGAAGGATCTCACCTTGACTTTCCTGCCTTCCTAGTGAGGGGATAAGTATGGTTAAAGCATCATTGTGGCCAGGAAACGTGGCAGATGCTACCGACTGGATGGTTCCCTCCTGTTAGTACTGTGCTAGATGCTTCTAGGAGCATTACCTCCCCAAATCCTGGCCACAGCACCCACCCTTACTCCCATTTTACAGACGGGAAAACCAAGGCCATCTGTAGATACAGGACCCTCCAAGGCTGCTCACGTGGGAAGTGGTGGAGCCGGGGTTCGGACCCAGGCCTGGCAGGGAAGGCTCGGCTCCGTCCCTGGGAAGCCGCCTGCACTCCCAGGCCAGCTGCCTGAGCCCCTGGGCTTCCCGGGGCTGACACCCTGGCCTCGGTCCTGGGGTTCCCCCTTCGGCCCCTAGGTCCATTTCCACAACCTCTAAAAAGTCTGAACAAGACCAGCAGATCGCAAGGCTTAGGAGCCCTTCCTGGCTGGCAGTTCAGCCGTCGTCTGCCAGGACGGGGGCCCTGGGCCCCCGCACGGCCCTTCTGTTGCTTCTTCCAGAGATACAGCACTTCATTGCTCAGTGGCAGGTATCCGTTCTCAGGCCTGGCGACGTGAGTTTTTTGCTTTCTCACAGGCAGCCAGGACTGTCCGCGGAGCCCTGCTAACCTGACCCCGGAACACGGCGGCCTTATCAGCCCATCTCTGCAGCCTGCGCGAGACCAGCTGAATGATGTCGGGGAGGTTATCAGGGAACAGACGGTGGTTCTACGCTGGGGCAGCCGGGTCTCAGGGTTAATGGGCAAAGGTCAGTGCCTACCAGGGCTCCATGTGGGACGGATTAAGTCACCACTGGGCCTGGTGGCAGGCAGCCTGAGGGGGGGGAACTCAGCACCTCTGTGCCAGCCTCCTGGAAGTCACCTCTAATCACAGGGTTCAGACCTAAGAGGGTTGACTTGATGTTTTTCTGGGGGGTGAAAAGCTGGTGACTCTTCCTGTGGCATCAGGATGTCCTTAATGTGAACAGATTGCTGGTGTCCACCTGAAAGAAGACTCTAAGATTTAATGCAGACACTGCACGCAAACTGCTCCTAATAAGCCTGCTTTGCAGATGAGTTAACCGAGGCCTGGGAGGCAGTCACGGGTCCCGCAGTCTGGCTCTGGCTCGGCTCAGGGGTGTGAGTGCCTGCAGGGTTTTACTGGGAACGCTCACCTCTCTGCTTTCGCCCTTGGTAATGAGGATCTGTGTCCAGACTCAGGTTGCCTGAGCTCTTTAGTCTGAAGGGACAGCTTCGAATCCTAACCCTGAAGCGTGAAGCCCCAGAGTTCTTTGTTGACCCGGAGGACCAGGCTCACCCGGCTGGGACATCACCCTGGGGTTTAACATGCCCTCTGACCTCGCCGCCTGTGCGAACAGCGCTCGCGCCTCCTCGGGCCTGAGTGCCTTTGTGGGGACAGTCAAAAGCCTGTTCCAGAATCCCAGGTTGGAGGCGCCTGCAACCTGTGCAGAGACCTCAGGACGGAGACAAAGGTGGATCCAGATGGGAGTGAAACAGACACACTCCCTTCTCACTGTGCTGACATGTGGTCAATGTTTGTTTTGTTTCCGACGCAGCCCTGAGGAAGTCCAGGGAAAAGGCCTGAGGATGAATGAGAATATTGTACAATGCTGTTGATAATGTGACGGTGTTCGCTGGTGTGTCCCCAGGGCCAGAGCGGGGGTCCCACGGCAGGTACTGGAGAGACACCTGTTGAACTGGTGTGTCAGTAGCTGCCATCCAGTGAGTGTGAACCTCGGGCCAGGACTGGGCCGTTGTGTTTCTTGCAGCTGCTGAGACAGCCGGGGGTTTACAGTCCAGGAACACACTCTCTCTCAGTTCTGGGAGGCAGGGCTCTGAAGTCCAGGTGGCAGCAGGGCTTCCCTCCCTCTGAAGGCTCCAGGTGTGGGTCCTCCTGCCCCTTCCAGCTCCCGGGGCCCAGGAGCCCCTCGGCTCGTGGCCGCCTCCCTCCAGCTTGGCCTCTGCCCTCACCTGGCCTCTCCTTGTGGGTCCCTTTGTTCTCTTACGAGGACGCATGTCACTGGGTTTAGGGCCCACCCAGGTATTCCAGGAGGATTTCATCTCAAGGTCCTTAACTTAATCACACTTGTAAAGACCCTTTTCCAAACGAGGTCACATCCACGGGTTCTGGGGGTTAGGATGTGGGCGTATATTTTTGGGGGTCCTCAGCTCCCTATGCGGGCTAAGCCCTCTTTGTGCAAACTCTTAATCCTGACCACAAGGTGGTCCTCCGTGCGAGGGGAGGCAACCGGATCTGCCCCAGGTCACGAGGCAGCCAGCGGACGGGGCCTGGGTCCGGGAGGCTGAGTCAGTTCATCCGCGGGCTGCCTTCTCCCCAGATGCCCTCGTGGGCCTCCACAGGATGGAGACAGATGTCGGAGGTGGGGACGCCTGGATTTCTCTTGGATTCCTCCTCCTCCACATGGAAAAATTGAGCAACAGTCAAGCAGCAGCAAGGGGAGCTGACGGCCTGGCTGGGAGGCGGTGGGGGTGCGAAGAGGGTAGCTTGTGGTGGGATTGAGGTGCGTCTGTTCCTCCCTGGAAACTGGGGGTCTTCGTTCCTGCCTCACAGGCCAGGTGCAGGGCTGGAGTGAGGATGTGTCTCAGCCTGTGCCTGGCGCTGGCAGGATGTGGGCATGTTGTTTATCATTAATTTGCTGTGATGGTCACTGTTAAAGCAGTAATAATTACCACTAGGAGCAAATGTAGAGGAATTCTGGGGCCTGCTTTCTTTCTTCTTTTTAAATTTATTTTGTATTAACGTATGATTGATATACACTCTTATGAAGGTTTCACATGAAAAAACAATGTGGTTACTACTTTCACCCGTATTATCGTGTCCCTCCGATGCCCCAGTGCAGTCACTGTCCATCAGTGTAGTAAGATGTGGGGCCTGCTTTCTTCAAGAGCCGTGTGTTTGTGATCTCACCTGCCCTCATAGTGACCTTGAGGTAGGCACTGACCTCAGCCCCATTTCACAGTTGAGGAAACTGGGAGCTGTTTGCTCACCTCTGACTTTTCTCAGTCTGGAGAATTCCATGCCCCACGCTCTGGTGTGCTTCTAGAATAGGTCTGATGCGGAGGCTTTCTTACCAGAGGGGAGTGGGTGTTAACTGGATGACCCTCCCTTCCCGGGTGGCTTGGGCCGATGGGGCTGCCCTGGGGTCCTCGACGCCCAGGAATAGCGCAGGGTCCTGGGTGAGGCCATGGCCTCAGGTGACCCCTCCTACCAGGACGCAGGCTGCCTGGCGCACAGGCAGGCTCTGAGGCCTTGGAGCAACACAGAAGGCTCCCCTCGGCGGCGACAGGCCCAAATCTGGCTGCAGCGGCACACCAGCCTCCCGCACTGAGCGTGCCCACCACACCCAGGCATTCGCCAGCCCCTGGGGATGCTACCTGGGAGCCCGAGGGCCATCCCAGGGAGGCCCAGCTCTTTCCTGCCTGTCGCAGCAGTGAGCTGCTGACATTCCCCTTCTACAGATAATGGGAGAAGAATGGGGGTCAAGGCTGCTTAACCCACTTTCTCTAAGCCGATTTAACACGGAAGGCCCTCCTCATTTTTCTGACGGAACACCCACTCCGCCGGTCGGGGTGAGCTAGGTCGTGCTGCAGTAATAAGTGACCCACGGACCTCAGCGCCTCACAGAAACCAGGCCCATCTCCCACCTGCCCCACGCGCCCAGTGCAGGACATGTGCTCCCTCCTCTGGTCACTTGGTGCTCCGGCTGACAGGGCAGCTGCCGCTTTGACTGTTGCCAGTCCCCATGCCAGAGGAAAGTGGGAGCTCTGAACTAGTCACACGACCCATCCAATCACATGGGGGCAGAACTGTGACCCTGCCCTCCATGTCCCCCGGGAAGGGGGAACACTGACGGCCGCTATGTTCATTTTATAAACGCAAGCGAGTCCCTCCCAGCATTTTGGAAATCGGTGGTTAGTGAATCTCCTATGGGGACGGAGGGAAGACTAGCTTGGAATTAGCAGGGCCGGTGCTCACATCCCCTGTGACGCCGGGCAAGCCCCTGACCACTCAGCTCCCACTCTGGGAACGGGAAGAGTCAGGTCTGCCCTCTTCTATGCCTCAAACCGCCCAGCCTCGTTGGTGTGGAAGATGAGATCTGTGACAAGTCTCCAAAATGGAAATGGCCTCAATTAATGTAGAGGTTTGACAACGAAAGGAATGACTAACAAACCTCAGTGGCTTAAAAAAAAAAACAACAAAGGAAACTTTTCATTCTGGTGTAAGTTCAGATTTGTAGAAAAATGTTGAAGATAGTGCAGAGAGCCCTGTGGGCCTTCCCCCCAGTTTCCACTGATGTCATCTTCCACAGGCATGGGATGTTTGTCAAAACTAAGAAATTAACACTGGTGCATAACTACAGACTTTATTCAACGACCGACTTATTCCAACTTTTAGGAAATCCCAAAGAATCATTTAAAGTTGGAAATCCCAAAGAATCATTTAAAACACAATAAAATTCTAGAATAAGTGAGTTTTGAAGGTCTAAGGCTTAATTCAATGACGTACTTTATTCAGCTCTCGCCCATTTCTCCATTAATGTCTCTTTTCTGACCCACCCCCCAGGGCCATACAGAATAGTTCCAGCACCCTCAGAATTCCTGTGTGTATCCTCGTGTAATGAATTACTCTCGCCTTCCCCAGTTCTGGGCAACCACTGATTTGTTTTCCGTCCTGTAAGCTTTCCTTTTCCAGACTGCCATGTGCATGGGATATACAATATGTAGGCTTTTAGGTCTTATTTTTTTAACTTAATAAAATATGTTTAGAATGAATTCATGTTATTGCATGAATCGATAGCATGTTTCCTTTTTATCGCTCAGTGGTATTCCATTGTATGGATGTACTACAGTTTGTTTATCCATTCACCTGTGGAAGGACCACTTGGTTGCTTCCAGTTTTTGTCAAATAAAGCTGCTATAAACATTCACAAAAATGATTTTGTGTATATATGAGTTTTCAATTCACTTGAGTAAATACTAGGAGTAGAACTGCTCGGTTGTGTAGCAATTGCCCGTTTAACTTTTAAGAGAAACTGCCGAACTGTCTTCAAAGGTGACTCTGCTATTCCATGGTACCAGCAGGGACTGAGAATTCCTACCAGGTTTTGGATCTTAGACCTTCTGATGGTCATGGAATGATATCTCATTGTGGTTTTAATGTGCATTTCACTAGTGACAAATGATGCTGAGTATTTTTTTCTTATGCTTATTTGCCATCCATATATCTTCTTTGGTGAAGTGTCTGTTTAGATCTTTGGCCTGTTTTTAATAGGTTTGTTTGTTTCCTTATTAAGTTTTAAGAGTTCTTTATATATTGTGGATGCAAGTCCTTTTATCAGCTATGTGTTGTAGAAATATTTTCTCCAAGTCTGTTGCTTGTCTTTTAATTCTCTTAACAGTGTTTTTCACAGAGCAAATGTTTTAAAATTTGATAAACTATAATTTAATGGTTTTGTTCTTTTATGCATTATGCTTTGGTGCCATATCTAAACACATTGGCAAACATAAGGGAATGTAGATTTGGTCATATTTTTTTCCTAGGAAACTTACAGTTTTACATCTTGCATTTAGGTTAATGATTCATTTTGAGTTACTTTTGGATAGAGTGCCATGTACGTGTCAAATTGGTGAGTTTTAAGAGTTCTTTATATATCTTGACCTTGTGTCCTGTGACCTTGCTAAGCTTGATTATTTATTATAGAATTTAAAAAAATGATTCTTTGGGATTTTCTAAATAGATGTAATCATGGCAACTGCAAATAAAGACAGCTTTATTTCTTCCTTTCCAATCCATGCCCTTTATTTCTTTTTCTTACCTTATCACACTGGCTGGAACTTGCAGTTTGATGTGAATAAGAGTGTTGAAAGAGGACATCCTTACTTTATTTCTGATCTTGGAGGAATGGTATTCAGTCTCTCACCATTAACTCTGATGCTACCTGTAGGATTTTGGTACATCCCTTTGTTAGGTTAAGGAAGTGTCCTTGTATTCCTAGTTTTCTGAGAGTTTCTTTTTGGTCCTGAATGGATGATGAACTTTGTCAAATGCTTTTCCTACATCTGCTAAGATTATCATGGTTTTTCTTATTTAATCTTTTAATGTGGTAGGTAAATAACATTCATTAATTTTCAAATTCATTGAATTTTTGATGAACAAAAAATGGTATTTTTAAATGCTTTATGTACTCATTTTTCCTAATGGCTTCTAGGCCTTTCTGACTGAGTGACTTTGGATAAGTCCCCTGGCCTCTCTGACCTCTCACGTGGCCTCAGTCTGACCCCTGCCTGCACTGGGAGTTGGGTTGGATGCTTGTTTTCTAAGGTCCTTTGCTGCTTTGTTGATGGGCTGACGAGAGTGCTGATGAGAGCCGTGCTTTCCTGCAGCTTTGCCTTTATGCTAACAGACAACCTAAGACACTTACTGAATATCAGTTGTTTGCCAGACCCCAGGCTAGACTCGTAAGCATTTTCTAATGTAACTGGTAATAAGAGATTCTAGCTCATAGAATGTGTTATGTGAATATGAGATATGGCTTATGATCTTCACTTGACAGATGAGGAAACCAAGACATAGAGAGCTTAAATAACTGATCACAGCCAGGTATGTCATGAATGGAGGATGCTCTTTGCAAAAATAAAGTAGGAGGCCACCCAAAATGGTGGCCACTAGCCACACATGGCTACTGAGCTTCAGAAATATGAAAATCCAAAATGAGATCTGCTGTAAGTGTAACACAAGGTCTGGAATTTGAAGAGTCGGTACCCCCCAAATGGAAAACATCTCACTGGTAATTGAGAAATATCGTGTTTCATGTTGAAAGAGTATTTTGTATATGTTGGGCTAAGTAAAATATATTATGAATGCTAATTTCACCTGCTTCTTTTTACTTTTTCCAAAATGTTAAATGATGTATGTGGCTCAGACTTTATTTCTATAACATAAAATACATGAGAGCACCACTCTAGACCAGGACTCAGCAAATTATGGCTCCAGGGCTAACTGTGGCGCAATGCCTGTTTTTTGGAAAATGAAGGTTTATTGGTACACAGACGGTTCGTTCCGTGACATATTGTCCATGGCTGTTTTCACACGACATCAGCAGAGTTCAGTAGTTGCAATAGAGACTGTATGACTCACAAAGCCCAAAATATTCACTGGTCTTTTACAGAAAAACTTTGCTGGCCTTTGCTCTAGATAAAGTACTGGGATGCTGGTTCCTAGAGAACGAACCATCTCTGCAGAGAGATTATAGGCAATTTTACATATTCTTCTTTTTCCATCTCTGTCTTTTCTAAAGTTTCAGAAATGAAAACATTACTTTTGACAATAAGGAAGAACGATCATCAGTGCTTTGTTTTTTATTACAAAATAATAAGTTATGAGATAGGGTAGCAAGAGGTGCCTTTGGGGCTGACTCTGCAAATGAGAACTCTCTGCTTGGCCCCTGAGCTGGCTTCCCAGGGAGATCTGGGAGGACCCCAGGAAGCCTCTGGCATGGGCAGCCATGCAGATGCACTTTCCTCTTGGAGGGGCTGCTTATGTGGGGATGAGGAGGGAGGGGTACAGGGGCTAAGGAAGCCAGTTAGCCAGGACAGACCTGGGGAGGCTGGGCCATCGGCGTGGGGGTGCTCGGGAAGCCAGGCCCATCTGGTTTGCATTAGGTTTATAAGGTTGATAGCAAATAAGGGTATTAGAGCTAATTTACTTATTTAGAGAAAGACGACTCAACCCCAGAAACTGATTGGGACGGGGAGCAGTCTCCTTCCCCCGCCTGCAAAGATGCCCCGTGGGAGGAGGGGCCTCCATGCCCAGGCCCTTGTACAAAGATTGGTATCTTTTTCAAAATAGCCCTGCAATCATGTGCGGCCTCGGGGCTGGGCTGTGGAACTTGCCAGCCCCCCCCTCCCCCTCCTGGGTCTGGGCACACTCCCGCTGAGGAGGATCCTGGCCTTCTCCTCCGGCCGCCTTGAATCTGGTTCCCACAGCAGTCCAGGAATGCAGGTAGCCTGCGGGGTGAGGACAGAGAGGGAGCCAAGCTGGCTCAGAATCCCACAGCCGGCACCCTCAGCTCTCCGGATCCCCGGGGGCCCCCAGAGCATCATAGAGCAGCCCGGGAGAGGCCGGGGCCACATGCTACAGCTCGCCTGCGTCTGCAGCCTGCAGCATTTTCCCATCCCAGCGGCCCAAAGCCCCTGCCCGGGGACCAGGAGTAGCGCCTGGCTCGGGGCCCAGGGCTCTGGCTACTGGGACTCGGGCTCCGGGGGAGGCAGGGCCCCACTTGGCTTGGTTTTAGGCACAGAGCCTGGGCTTCAGAATCAAACCAGAGCAGGTTCTCCCCCAGCTGTGCCGACTGGCACCTTCGGGAGCTTCATTGTCCTCATCTGTGAGATCCTGAGAGTGGAGGGGTCAGCGTGTTGATGCTCCGGAGGCGCTGCCTCCCTCCTCTCCGCCTCCTGCCTCCCTGCCTCCCCTCCCTTCGCTCTCCCATCACATGGGTTACCTTGTTCCTGGACCCGACGTGTGGTCCAGAGTCACAAGACTGAATATTCCTTCCTCAGGCTTCCTGCTGTGATTTCAGCTGTGCCCGTAGGCCCAGCAGATTCTATTAGATCCGTATTAGGACTCCTGTGTCACTAATCCAAGAAAAGAGTCACCGACAGGTGATTATTAAGTGCCTACCAAGCCCCATCTTAAGAGCTGTAGTGATAGACATGAACAGTTACAACTAATTTATACCAAAAATAAATCAATAAGAAGGAAGAAAGACATTACAAGGAACAAGAAGTATGGGTGCAAATCACACAGGTGTATATTTGAATCACTTGAGGGTTTTTAAAAAAAAAAAGCACATTGGCCCACCTAAAACAAACTGAGTGGAGATCTCGGGGGTGGGGGTCAGGGTGGATTATTTTGGAGATTTCCTAGCTGATTTGAGTGCGGCTAATGTTGAGAACCACTGGCCTTTGATCAACCTCGATGGCTAAGTAGTTTTCGGTTCTTCTTGCTCTAATCCAGCGGTTCTCAAAGTGGGGTCCCTGGACCAGCACCCACATCTCCTGGGAACATGTTCGAAGTGCAGGTCCTCGGGTCCCACCTGGACCTGCTGACTCAGTAACACATCTGTGCACAAGCTTTCCTGGCGGTTCCAATGCAGGCTCCACTCCTCAAGGCTGCGGAGAGACACACGCAGGCCGCACCCACTACATCAACGCCACCCACCGGGGTGGCTCCCCGAGAAGCGCCATGAGGCTTTCCTTGGGCTCAGCGGGAGGAGTGTGGGGACCAGTGGGTGATGTCCCGTGCGGACAGCTTCGGAGCCCCCGGCTCAGTGTCTGCAATCTAGACTTAGGGGGAAATTTTCCTTCCACCTAAGAAATCTTTATCATCGGAACACTGATGACCCCAGCTGGGGCCCCTTGCTGACTTCTGCCCCCCAGGCCACGCTACGGTTCAGGCAGTCTTTCTCTGCAGTCTTGGCAAGAGAGCCGCCTGCTCACTGCCTCCTTAGATAAAGGCCCAAGGGGCTGACATTCCAGTGGACAGCGTGAGAGGCAGCACTTTAGTGTTGCTCAGAGGAAAATCCCCTCCACCCTGCTTCCATTATGTCAGCAGCCAACTTTTTTCCTCCTGCCAACTTTGAAGTCCAGTTACTTCTGTTTTTAATTCCTTCTTTCCTTTAAAATAAAACCCACTTTGGGTCTGATTAGAAAAGGAATGTATCTTCGTGTTAGAAAGCTGGTAAAACGCTAGACAAAAAGGCACCCAGAATTCAATGAAAATGATCTGAAATCCCACACACCCCGGGAATAATTCACCTTTACCACGGGTTATCCTTCCAGATCCTGCCTGGCCACCTGCACTTTTCAGGCACACATATGTCTCCTTGACGTAGGGAGAGGAAGCTGACCGATGCACGGCCCATTGCCTCATTTCACTCATTTAAAAATACAATGACAAGTCCATGGTGTCACTGAGAAGATGAGAGGCCCAGGGGCCGAGAACCCAAACAGAGCAGTGCCGTCACCTGGGGCCCAGAGCAGGTCAGGCGCCAGGGTGGCCCTCCCTCCCTTCACCGTTTGCAGGTGTGGGGCTGCAGGTGAGCCCTGCACAAGACCCGGCCAGCTGCCAGCCGGGTCCCCACTGGGCGCGCGATGTTCTCATCGCTGACGTTTTTATCCACCTTTTATAGATGAGGAAGTGGAGCCTTGGGGGGAAGCCTTGCTCAGGGCCACGCAGCTACCAGAAGTGCCGTCCCCAGGCCCACCTGGAAGGGAGTTTGCATCTTCCTGGGGGAGGAGAGGATGGAGTCAGGGGGCCTTCCTGGAGGAAGTGGCACCAGGACTTTAATCTGTACATGGTGTTCCTATGGGGTTGACCCTCTGTGTGGTACCATGGGATCCCTCTCATGTCATAGTAGTCAAGATTCTTTCAGTTTTAAGTGACAGAGACTCCTTTCACATTTAAGTAAAAAAAAAAGAATTTATGACTCCTATAATACAGGAGCCCCTCGGAGGAGTCGAGGCAGATCCAGGCGCCTGAGCCGTGGCGGTCTGCCTCTCTCCCGTCCCCTGGTCCTGCTTTGCTCTGGGTTGGTTTCATTCTCAGGAAGCTTTTCCCCATGAACTGGCCTCTGGCAGCCCTGGACCTGCTCCCCACCAGTTCAGGAAGGTCAACTCGTGGAGGGCGGTTTAGGCTCGGCTGCTCCTGCCACACCCCGGGGCTGACTCCCGCTGGCCTGGCCGGGTGACATCTCTGAACCGATCACTCTGACGGGGGCTGGCTGGGCCTCGGCCCTGTGCTCACCCACTGGGGTGATCCGGGGGTGTGGCACCATCCACACCTGAGTCTCATGGAGTAACAGTGGGGAAGGGGCAGTTCCTGCAGGGAAACTGAGGCCCCCGAAGCCCTGGCGTGGGCGTTGGACAGCCAGAGGCTATTGCATACAGTGCCTGAACGCCACCATTCAATACATTTTAACTGGTCCTAACCTTCCGCTCCTGGAATGGGTGCTCACCATCGGCAGGCCGACAAGGACGGGGATCACACTGCAGTCACTGACACCACTGTCATTGAGCACGCGCGGCCCCGAGGTCCTGAAGCAGGAGGCGACGAGCTAGGAGGGAGAGACCCTCGTGGAGCTCAGGAAGCCCGGGTGGGAGGCCGACCCAAGGGCCCCTGGTGCGGGAGCTGGAAGTTTCCAAACAGAGAGAGAAGTTTATGGACAAGTTGCACGATTTCACAATTTTGCTCCCGGGTCAGCCCTGTCACGGCAGAACTTTCGAGCAGATTCTCAGGCACTCCAGGCCCGGCCCCGGCTTCCATGTGCAAGGGCAGTTCGTTCCAGGCGGAGCCGAGTCCACTGACCAACAGATGTGTGTCTGTTTACACTCCTTGGCTTGCGCCCACTCACCCTCCGGGGGCCGGTGGCGTGTCCGTCTCCTCGTGGGGACTGGAATTCCCGAGCAGGGTTTGTTCGTTCTCCCATCTCCGGTGCTGGCACACAGCTGGTGCTCAGTAAGTGCTGTTTGTTTGGACGGCTGGTGGATGGGGGTTGAGTAGGCGCCTGGTTGAATGGCTCTGTGGATGAGTAGGTGGGTGGGTTGGTGGTAGATGGTTGGCTGGCCAGAGCGACTCAGGGCACGGGAGGCTGGATAGAGGGTTACCTGGAGGCAGAATCATGTGACTGTGAAGAGCAGAGTCTCTGAAGCTTCACTGCCTGGGTTCGAATCCCACCTCTACCATTTAGTAGTTTGTGGACCTCTAGTAAACTTTAAGCCTCTTCAGGGCTCCATTTTCTGATCAATAAAATGTAGTAACGCAGCAAATCAAGGGTTATAGGGAGGACTACCGGATGTTGACTAGAAAGCACAGGCCCGACACAGACGCAGGGCTCCATGACCGCCGCCCCCACATATCCCTGGTTTCCAGCAAGTATTTACCGACCCTCAGGGGCTGCACTGCCAGGTGCTTTCAAGGGCCGGAGGACGTGGTGGGGACTATCATAAGGCATTCCTGCCTCCGGGAGCTGTCATTCGTGTGGAGTGCATTTTCCCTTTGCTCTCTACAGCCCTTATAATTTACATGCATTTTCTATTCCTGTCATTTGTTTTTAAAGAGTTCCTTCCTCACGGACTGGACGGTCCAGCAAGGCCAGCGCCTTATGCTCTGCTCACAGTCAGCTGCCAAAGGGAGTCCTTGATTCTGCGCCGTCTGGCTGCTCAGGCCTTAAGCCCTGGGCTCCTTTCTCCTTGTCCTGGGACAGCCGGCAGGCATGTCGCAGGTCGTGTTGCCTCTGCCTTCAAATCGCACCTGGCCCCAGCCCCTCTCCCACTTCCCTGCGGCCTCTTGCAGCCCCACTCACCCTGCTTCCCCGGGATATCGGCTCCCTGGGTTCCCTTCCGCGGCTCTTGCTTTAGTGGCTGCTTCCCAACATCAGCCAGACGCCCAGGTGAAAAGTCAGGGCCCGGATTCTTTTCCCGAAACGCTCCAAGTGCTTCCCTGCCGACCCGGAGTAAAGCCAGCAAACCTGCTGGGACCATCAGGTCCCTGTGTGACCCCACACACCCTGGCCCCGATCTGCTCTAGCCACATGGCCTCGCTGACCCCCCAGTGTGCCAGGCTGGCCTCTGCCTGGAATGTTCTTCCCAGGTATCTGCCAGCCCCTCGTGGCCTCTTGGCAGCGAGGCCTTCCCTGGCCACCCTACCTACAGAGTCCGCCCCCTCCCTCCCGACACGCCCAGTGCCCTGCTGGCCACAAATAATGCTCAATACGGCCTTGAGAAAGTATTGTTACCAGTGCTGCTATCAGTGTTATTACTCTGACCTGTTTTTCCTCTCAGAGGATGCTCTAATTGGGGTGCTGGTCCCCCCCATTTCTGGATATTCAACTCCTGTGCACCTGGAACCTGTGGTGTTGGACAGGGTGGCAGTGCCGTGTGATTGGCCAGTGCAGGGTGGGTTCCCATCCTTGGTTCAATCATCTCGGGCCCAAGGGAGAGGTCACGGGGGGCCGTGCTGCCGCCTGCTAGGAGCATGTGGACTTGGGAGGACAAGCGGTCCTTAGGACGCAGGGGGAGCTGGGCAGGCAAGCGAACGGTATCCCCACCGTGCCCTGGGTCCTTGACTTATCTTCAAGGACCCCAATTTGGATTTCAGACCAATCAATTGGGCCTTGCAAATCGTTTCTGCCCAGGTGAGGTATGTTTTAGGCCATCCATGACTTTGGATTTTGCCTGGGGACAGCAGCCACCACCTAGTTTAGACGCGTCTGTCCCGCTCACGAGGTCTGCGTGTGGGCGAGCAGCGGTGGGTGCCTCCGGGGCCCGCCTCGAGGAAGCCTAGGGGGAACCTAGGAAGGATGCCGGCCAGGTGGGTCGCTAGGGCCTGGGTCCCGGCAGCAGCTGCCCGGGAGGGGCCGGGAGTGAGAGGAGCCGGGAGACAGAGCCCCTGTCCTTTGGGAAAACCCAGCCAGGGCAGTGGCTTTGCAGCGGACAGGTTCACAGCTAGTCCCCTTTCCTTACTAGTGGTGTGGCCAGGGCGAGGTACCCACCTCTGCGAGGCCGGGCTTCCCGGGCAGGGACACGGGGGGCGGTGGGACGGTGATAGGCTCTGTGTTATCAGCTCTCTGTGGATGTTGACATGCTGTGGTTCCAATGTCTCTAAGGGATTGTAGGAAACTGGTTACTGGGAACATGGCCAGTCCTTGAGGTCAGCCAGCCTGGGCTCGAACCCTGGCCCTGCCACTTGTTAGCTGGTGGTGCCGGGCAGGCTTCCCCATCTGTGGGGAGTCTGGGAGGCAGCGGTTCGCTCATATGTACTGGGGAGAGAGCCCGAGCCGTTGTGAGCATGCAGATGGCATCACGTTTATTATGCAAAGTGGAAAGTAATAAGAAAAAAAAGACGACGCCAAGTGTGGGCGCTCAAGATTAAGGGGGAAATAAGGGAGAGGAACCCAAGTGTCAGGTGAGACGTGGGGAAGAGCAGAAACCCAAGAGGTGGGGGGCGAACGTGGTGAAGCTGGGCAGCCCTCGGGCTGCTCTGGGGACTAGAGACAGGTGCCCAGTGGGTGGAGGGAGCAAGTTTGGGCCACAGGCTTAGAAGACGGTGCAGAGCTTCGGCGCCCCATCGTTCCTGAGCTCTCTGGGCGGTCAGGCTCTGGAATGCACCCCCACCCCCACCCCGATGTCGGGGGTCTCCCTTGGTCACCTCCATCTGCGAGAGCCCAAGCCGGGTTGATCTCGTCCCAGGACCTGCTGGGCACACGGCGGCCACGGGGGCGAGAAGGTTCACCAGGGAGCTTCCCAGGGCCCGGGACACAGAACACGGACATAGCTACCCACGGAGCCAGGTACCTACCTACACATATATACTTGTTTTTTTTCTTTGTAAAATATCAATTTTTTTTTTAAATAATTATTTTTTATTGAAGGGTAGTTGACGCACAGTATTACATTACATTAGTTTCAAGTGTACAACATAGTGATAAAACATTTATATACATAATTCTAGGTTCCAGCTATCACCCTACCAAGCTGTTACAATATCTTGACTATATTCCTTATGCTATACATTACATCCCGGTTACTTATTTATTTTACCATTGGAAGTCTGTCCTTTTTTTTTTTTTTTTTCTTGTGAGGGCATCTCTCATATTTATTGATCAAATGGTTGTTAACGACAATAAAATTCTGTATAGGGGAGTCAATGCTCAATGCACAATCATTAATCCACCCCAAGCCTAATTTTCATCAGTCTCCAATCTTCTGAGGCATAACAAACAAGTTCTTACATGGAGAACAAATTCTTACATAGTGAATAAGTTACATGGTGAACAGTACAAGGGCTGTCATCACAGAAACTTTCGGTTTTGCTCATGCATTATGAACTATACACAGTCAGTGCAAATATGAATACTCATTTGGTTTTTATACTTGATTTATATGTGGATACCACATTTCTCTCTTTATTATTATTATTTTTAATAAAATGCTGAAGTGGTAGGTAGATACAAGATAAAGGTAGAAAACATAGTTTAGTGCCGTAAGAGAGCAAATGTAGATGATCAGGTGTGTGCCTGTAGACTATGTGTTAATCCAAGCTAGACAAGGGCAACAAAACATCCACGTATGCAGAAGATTTCTCTCAGAAAGGGGGGTGAGGTTCTAAGCCTCACCTCTGTTGATCCCCAATTTCTCACCTGATGACCCCCCTGCGACTGTGCCTGTCTTAGGTTGTTCCTCCCTTGAGGAATCTTACCCGTCTCTGGCTAACCAGTCATCTTCCGGGGCCATATAGGGAAATGTAAAGTTGGTAAGTGAGAGGGAAGCCTTATTGCTTGAAAAGGTTAGCTTTTTACTTCTTTGCAGATTTATGCCCTGTGGCTTCTATGCCCAGCATTTGTCTTGAGGTGTCTTTACCACTTGGAAGAATTATGATACTCAGTAAATTTGATATGAGGCACGAATTCTATTTAAGGGTTGTAATTAGGAAGGAAGAAGAAAAGCTATAGAAGTAGCAGGCGGAAGAAAACATGGGAAGATTGATTATTTCTTTGACATATCTTCTTGTAGAGTAACTTCAGCATGTATAGGTTTTAAACTACTAATTAAATTGCGCACACACATTAACATAATAGGAGTACAGTTACATAACCAAAGCATGCCTGTAATTACCAGCCATCTCCAGTGAAACCAAGAAAACCATTAAGGCACCTTAGGCATTTGTGAAAACTTATCTATGATATGGTGGATGATGTCCAACTGAACTTGAACAGTCTGAGAGAAATCAGACAAATTAAAACAACCCATTCCTGGGGAATGTTCACATCCCTTATGTTCTTTTAACAGTAAATAGTCTGTAGTTGTAAGACTTTGGAGCGCTACAATTTGCACGTCTCCTAATTCTTGGTTGAGTTCCAACAGTATAGATCCAGTCAAATTTGTTGTTTTACTGTATGCACAGGCCAGCTTAGATATCTCCTTCCTCATTCCCATGGCAAGTCCAGGAACTGGTGGGATGAGTGCATCTACAGCTGTAGCAGTGCGTGGATCTTTGTTGGGGTTTTTTGATGATCATCTTCTGGCATGAGTCTTCCCGAGAGTGCTGATGTTGGAAGTTCTCTTTCATATCGTATCTTAGTTCATTTTCGGGGTAGCCCAATTAGGCTTTGATCTTCTGTATAGACGCAAACAGACCCTTTGCCTACACTTTTATATGCCCTTTATACCCTTGTGTAGAACTCGTTGGAGGTTACCACACAGGAACTGCCCTTTTTTTTTTTTTTTTTGGCTTTGTTTTTGGTATCACTAATCTACACTTACATGACGAATATTATGTTTACTAGGCTCTCCCCTATACCAGGTCTCCCCTATAAACCCCTTTACAGTCACTGTCCATCAGCATAGCAAAATGTTGTAGAATCACTACTTGCCTTCTCTGTGTTGTACAGCCCTCCCTTTTCTCCTACCCCCCCATGCATGCTAATCTTAATACCCCCCTACTTCTCCCCCCCCTTATCCCTCCTTACCCACCCATCCTCCCCAGTCCCTTTCCCTTTGGTACCTGTTAGTCCATTTTTGAGTTCTGTGATTCTGGTGCTGTTTTGTTCCTTCAGTTTTTCCTTTGTTCTTATATTCCACAGATAAGTGAAATCACTTGGTATTTCTCTTTCTCCGCTTGGCTTGTTTCACTGAGCATAATACCCTCCAGCTCCATCCATGTTGCTGCAAATGATTGGATTTGCCCTTTTCTTATGGCTGAGTAGTATTCCATTGTGTATATGTACCACATCTTCTTTATCCATTCATCTATTGATGGACATTTAGGTTGCTTCCAATTCTTGGCTATTGTAAATAGTGCTGCGATAAACATAGGGGTGCATCTGTCTTTCTCAAACTTGATTGCTGTGTTCTTAGGGTAAATTCCTAGGAGTGGAATTCCTGGGTCAAATGGTAAGTCTGTTTTGAGCATTTTGATGTACCTCCATACTGCTTTCCACAATGGTTGAACTAATTTACATTCCCACCAGCAGTGTAGGAGGGTTCCCCTTTCTCCACAGCCTCGCCAACATTTGTTGTTGTTTGTCTTTTGGATGGCAGCCATCCTTACTGGTGTGAGGTGATATCTCGTTGTGGTTTTAATTTGCATTTCTCTGATAATTAGCGATGTGGAGCATCTTTTCATGTGTCTGTTGGCCATCTGTATTTCTTTTTTGGAGAACTGTCTGTTCAGTTCCTCTGCCCATTTTTTAATTGGGTTATTTGTTTTTTGTTTGTTGAGGCGTGTGAGCTCTTTATATATTCTGGATGTTAAGCCTTTATCGGATGTGTCATTTTCAAATATATTCTCCCATACTGTAGGGATCCTTCTTGTTCTATTGATGATGTCTTTTGCTGTACAGAAGCTTTTCAGCTTAATATAGTCCCACTTACTCATTTTTGCTGTTGTTTTCCTTGCCTGGGGAGATATGTTCAAGAAGAGGTCACTCATGTTTATGTCTAAGAGGTTTTCGCCTATGTTTTCTTCCAAGAGTTTAATGGTTTCATGGCTTACATTCAGGTCTTTGATCCATTTTGAGTTTACTTTTGTATATGGGGTTAGACAACGGTCCAGTTTCATTCTCCTACATGTAGCTGTCCAGTTTTGCCAGCACCACCTGTTGAAGAGACTGTCATTTTGCCATTGTATGTCCATGGCTCCTTTATCAAATATTAATTCACCATATATGTCTGGGTTAATGTCTGGATTCTCTAGTCTGTTCCATTGGTCTGTGGCTCTGCTCTTGTGCCAGTACCAAATTGTCTTGATTACTATGGCTTTATAGTAGAGCTTGAAGTTGGGGAGTGAGATCCCCCCTACTTTATTCTTCTTTCTCAGGATTGCTTTGGCTATTCGGGGTCTTTGGTGTTTCCATATGAATTTTTGAATTATTTGTTCCAGTTCATTGAAGAATGTTGCTGGTAGTTTCATAAGGATTGCATCAAATCTGTATATTGCTTTGGGCAGGATGGCCATTTTGACGATATTAATTCTTCCTAGCCACGAGCATGGGATGAGTTTCCATCTGTTAGTGTCCCCTTTAATTTCTCTTAAGAGTGACTTGTAGTTTTCAGAGTATAAGTCTTTCACTTCTTTGGTTAGGTTTATTCCTAGGTATTTTATTTTTTTTGATGCAATTGTGAATGGAGTTGTTTTCCTGATTTCTCTTTCTGTTGGTTCATTGTTAGTATATAGGAAAGCCACAGATTTCTGTGTGTTGATTTTGTATCCTGCAACTTTGCTGTATTCCGATATCAGTTCTAGTAGTTTTGGGGTGGAGTCTTTAGGGTTTTTTATGTACAGTATCATGTCATCTGCAAATAGTGCCAGTTTAACTTCTTCTTTACCAATCTGGATTCCTTGTATTTCTTTATTTTGTCTGATTGCCGTGGCTAGGACCTCCAGTACTATGTTAAATAACAGTGGAGAGAGTGGGCATCCCTGTCTAGTTCCCGATCTCAGAGGAAATGCTTTCAGCTTCTCGCTGTTCAGTATAATGTTGGCTGTGGGTTTATCATAGATGGCCTTTATTATGTTGAGGTACTTGCCCTCTATTCCCATTTTGCTGAGAGTTTTTAACATGAATGGATGTTGAACTTTGTCAAATGCTTTTTCAGCATCTATGGAGATGATCATGTGGTTTTTGTCTTTCTTTTTGTTGATGTGGTGGATGATGTTGGTGGACTTTCGAATGTTGTACCATCCTTGCATCCCTGGGATGAATCCCACTTGGTCATGGTGTATGATCCTTTTGATGTATTTTTGAATTCGGTTTGCTAATATTTTGTTGAGTATTTTTGCATCTACGTTCATCAGGGATATTGGTCTGTAGTTTTCTTTTTTGGTGGGGTCTTTGCCTGGTTTTGGTATTAGGGTGATGTTAGCTTCATAGAATGAGTTTGGGAGTATCCCCTCCTCCTCTATTTTTTGGAAAACTTTAAGGAGAATGGGTATTATGTCTTCCCTGTATGTCTGATAACATTCCGAGGTAAATCCATCTGGCCCGGGGATTTTGTTCTTTGGTAGTTTTTTGATTACCGCTTCAATTTCGTTGCTGGTAATTGGTCTGTTTAGATTTTCTGTTTCTTCCTGGGTCAATCTTGGAAGGTTGTATTTTTCTAGGAAGTTGTCCATTTCTCCTAGGTTTCCCAGCTTGTTAGCATATAGGTTTTCATAGTATTCTCCAATAATTCTTTGCATTTCCGTGGGGTCCGTCGTGATTTTTCCTTTCTCGTTTCTGATACTGTTGATTTGTGTTGACTCTCTTTTCTTCTTAATAAGTCTGGCTAGAGGCTTATCTATTTTGTTTATTTTCTCGAAGAACCAGCTCTTGGTTTCATTGATTTTTGCTATTGTTTTATTCTTCTCAATTTTATTTATTTCTTCTCTGATCTTTATTATGTCCCTCCTTCTGCTGACCTTAGGCCTCATCTGTTCTTCTTTTTCCAATTTCGATAATTGTGACATTAGACCATTCATTTGGGATTGCTCTTCCTTTTTTAAATATGCTTGGATTGCTATATACTTTCCTCTTAAGACTGCTTTTGCTGTGTCCCACAGAAGTTGGGGCTTAGTGTTGTTGTTGTCATTTGTTTCCATATATTGCTGGATCTCCATTTTGATTTGGTCATTGATCCATTGATTATTTAGGAGCGTGTTGTTAAGCCTCCATGTGTTTGTGAGCCTCTTTGCTTTCTTTGTACAGTTTATTTCTAGTTTTATGCCTTTGTGGTCTGAAAAGTTGGTTGGTAGGATTTCAATCTTTTGGAATTTTCTGAGGCTCTTTTTGTGGCCTAGTATGTGATCTATTCTGGAGAATGTTCCATGTGCACTTGAGAAGAATGTATATCCCGCTGCTTTTGGATGTAGAGTTCTATAGATGTCTATTAGGTCCATCTGCTCTACTGTGTTGTTCAGTGCTTCCGTGTCCTTACTTATTTTCTGCCCAGTGGATCTATCCTTTGGGGTGAGTGGTGTGTTGAAGTCTCCTAGAATGAATGCATTGCAGTCTATATCCCCCTTTAGTTCTGTTAGTATTTGTTTCACGTATGCTGGTGCTCCTGTGTTGGGTGCATATATATTTAGAATGGTTATATCCTCTTGTTTGACTGAGCCCTTTATCATTATGTAGTGTCCTTCTTTATCTCGTTACTTTCTTTGTTTTGAAGTCTATTTTGTCTGATATTAGTACTGCAACCCCTGCTTTCTTCTCGCTGTTGTTTGCTTGAAATATGTTTTTCCATCCCTTGACTTTTAGTCTGTACATGGCTTTGGGTTTGAGGTGAGTTTCTTGTAAGCAGCATATGGATGGGTCTTGCTTTTTTATCCATTCTGTTACTCTGTGTCTTTTGATTGGTGCATTCAACCCATTAACATTTAGGGTGACTATTGAAAGATATATACTTATTGCCATTGCAGGCTTTAGATTCGTGGTTACCAAAGGTTCAAGGTTAGCCTCTTTAGTATCTTACTGCCTAACTTAGCTCGCTTATTGAGCTGTTATATACACTGTCTGGAGATTCTTTTCTTCTCTCCCTTCTTGTTCCTCCTCCTCGATTCTTCATATGTTGGGTGTTTTGTGCTGTGCTCTTTCTAAGAGTGCTCCCATCTAGAGCATTCCCTGTAAGATGTTCTGTAGAGGTGGTTTGTGGAAAGCAAATTCCCTCAGCTTTTGTTTGTCTGGGAATTGTTTAATCCCACCATCATATTTGAATGATAGTCGTGTTGGATACAGTATCCTTGGTTCAAGGCCCTTCTGTTTCATTGTATTAAATATATCATGCCATTCTCTTCTGGCCTGTAGGGTTTCTGTTGAGAAATCTGACGTTAGCCTGATAGGTGACCTTTTTCTCTCTAGCTGCCTTTAACACTCTTTCCTTGTCCTTGATCTTTGCCATTTTAATTATTATGTGTCTTGGTGTTGTCCTTCTTGGATCCTTTCTGTTGGGGGTTCTGTGTATTTCCGTGGTCTGTTCGATTATTTCCTCCCCCAGTTTGGGGAAATTTTCAGCAATTATTTCTTCTAAGATACTTTCCATCTCTTTTCCTCTCTCTTCTTCTTCTGGGACCCCTGTAATACGGATATTGTTCCTTTTGGATTGGTCACACAGTTCTCTTAATATTGTTTCATTCCTGGAGATCCTTTTGTCTCTCTCTATGTCAGCTTCTATGCGTTCCTGTTCTCTGATTTCAATTCCATCAATGGCCTCTTGCATCCTGTCCATTCTGCTTATAAACCCTTCCAGAGTTTGTTTCATTTCTGTGATCTCCTTTCTGGCATCTGTGATCTCCTTCCGGACTTCATCCCATTTCTCTTGCGTATTTCTCTGCATCTCTGTCAGCATGTTTATGATTCTTATTTTGAATTCTTTTTCAGGAAGACTGGTTAGGTCTGTCTCCTTCTCTGGTGTTGTCTCTGTGATCTTTGTCTGCCTGTAGCTTTGCCTTTTCATGGTGATAGGAATAGTCTGCAGAGCTGGGACGAGTGACGGCTGGAAGGACTTCCCTTCTTGTTGGTTTGTGGCCCTCCTCTCCTGGGAGAACAGCGGCCTCTAGTGGCTTGTGCTGCGCAGCTGCGCGCAGACAGGGTTTCTGCTTCCTGCCCGGCTGCTATGGAGTTAATCTCCGCTGTTGCTGTGGGCGTGGCCTGGCTCGGGCAGCTGCTCCAAAATGGTGGAGTCGCGTTGGAGCGGGAGCTGCTGGGAGGCTATTTATCTCCGTAAGGGGCCTCCCTGCTCCCTGCAGCCCAGGGGTTAGGGTGCCCAGAGATCCCGGCTTCCCTACCTCTGGATTAAGTGACCCGCCCTGCCCCTTTAGGACTTCCAAAAAGCACCCGCCAAAACAAAACGACCACCAAAAAAAAAAAAAAATTTTTAAATTAAAAAAAAAAAACGTGGTCGTTCGTTTTTCTTTATTCTCTGGTGACAGCCTCAGGCCTCTGCTCACCAGTCTTTCTGCCCTGTTTCCCTAGTATTGGGGTCCCTATCCCTTTAAGACTTCCAAAAAGCGCTCGCCAAAACAAAACAGCAAAAAAGCAAAAAAAAAAAAAAATGGTCGCGCACTTTTCTTATGCCCTCTGTCGCCCAGCCTCCAGTGCCCGCTCACTGTTCTTGCTGCCCTGTTTCCCTAGCATCCAGGGCCCCCTGGGCATGCACTGTGTCTGCACTCTGGCCCGGATGGCGGGGGCTGGGTGTCCGGCAGTCCTGGGCTCCGTCTCCCTCCCGCTCTGCCTGCTCTTCTCCCGCCGGGAGCTGGGGGGAGGGGCGCTCGGCTCCCGTGGGGCCGGGGCTTGTATCTCACCCCCTTCGCGAGGCGCTGGGTTCTCTCAGGTGCGGATGTGGTCTGGATATTGTCCTGTGTCCTCTGGTCTTTATTCTAGGAAGGGTTGTCTTTGTTATATTTTCATAGATATATGTTGTTTTGGGAGGAGATTTCCGCTGCTGTACTCACGCCGCCATCTTCCGCCCCCACTTCCAAATATCAACTTTTTTGAGGACTTATTTACCCACCATACAATGAGCCCGTTTTATGTGCCCAGTCTAATGGGCTTTGATGCTGGTGCACATCCATGTACCCCATGCCCGAGGGGGACACGGAGCATTTCTGTCCCCCTAGAAGGCCCGCCCACCCCTGCAGCATGGCCCGCTCCCCAGCCTGGCCTCAGGCAGCCGCAGTCTGCCTTCTGCCACTTGAAAGTGGTTGACCTGCTCTGGAGTTTCATGTAGTGCAATCACATGAATGTGCTCCCTCATTGCTGGTTAGGTTCATGCATGCGGATGCGTGCGCTGGGACCTCACTCATTCACATCATTGAGTAGTCTTCCCCTGGATGGACAGACCACGTTGTCCCTTCACCAGATGGACACTGGTCATCTCCAGCCTGGGAATCTTTGTCGGGAACTTTTTGTGACAAGCCTTCTGTGTGTTCGCATTTCTTTCATTCCTAGCATATGTGGCACACCCAGGATCCACCGGGCGCTACTTGTAGTGCAGTCTTGGAGTCAAGGTGGAGACCAGCTTGCTGTTCACAGCTGCTTTCCTTTCCCTCGTGGGCGCACAGCTAGACTGTATTTCCGGCAGCCCTTGCAGTTAGCGAGGCCCTGGGCCAGACTGTGAGTGCAAGGGGACCAGGATCGACGGATGCCACTTCCAGGCCTACCTGCCCACCATCCTTCCCTCCCTTTTGCCAGCCTGCCTCCAATGCATATGTCGGCTTTGGGAGCCAGTGGTTGAGGAGCAATGGCATCAGAAGCCACAAGACAGAGGAGCGTGGGTCTCGGACCACAGTTTGGACCAGGGCCACTGGACCAAGGGTTGCCCATCCTGGACTCAGTGCCCAGGAGGGCACACGTCCCCCTGCAGTGGCGCCTCAGTGTGGCTTCACTCCCCTCCCCAACTCCTCCCAAGACCATCGCCAGGCGAGGACAAAGCCGAGACCCAGAGCCCCTAGGGATGTCCCAGCGCTTCATGGAAACAGCATCCATGTGGGCTCAGTGGGGCCTGGCCGGGAGTGGCCCCATGTGTGGTCTTGAGCTTTCTGAGCCTCAGTGTCCTCACCTGCAGATCGGGATTGATGAGGTCAGGGGCAAGCGTGTGTGAGGCTCCATGAGCCCCAGCGAGTCTGTGGGCACCACAGGGTTTCCTTCTGTCCTCCGGGAAGCTCGTCTCCACACTTAGGGAGGGAGTGACCAGAGAGGCCACCCCAAAGTCCACCTTTCCCTGATTTCCAGGGTGGAGGGTCGTGGGACCTTGAGGCTCTCTTGGATGATTTCTATGTGTAGCCAAGTTGGGGACCCCGTGTTAATCCAGAACAGAGGCTAGCAGAGTGGGGTCCCCAGACCATCCGCAGAAGCATCACCTGGGAGCTTGCTGAAATGCAGGTTCCTGGGCCCAGGCCCAGACCCGACGTCAGAGATGCTGGACTGGGGCCCAGCGATCTGCGTATTAACATGCCCTCTCCGTGCTTCTGATAGTGCTCGAGTTTGAGAACCACCCATCTAGAAGGTTCTAAGGAACAGAGGGAAACACACCCTTTCATTCCAGAGCCAGCCTGGGGGTAAGGGGCTGGGGTGGGGAAGGAGGCATGCCCATTGGAGGTGTGAGCGGGCCAGGAAGTCAAGTGGTTTCCGGGGACCCCAGCTGGACCAGGACCTTGTGGGATGGTCCTCTTAGCGGGGCTTTCAGAGGGGAGCCGAGTTGATGGACTTGGAGGAAGGGCAGATGGGAGAGGGCCCCCATGCCAGTGACAGGGAGGCAGCGCCCCTCTCCGAGGCCCTGGGGGTCCTCCCCTGCCCCTGTGACCCCTCCAGCAGAGTTGTTTAAGCAGCGCCCCTCTCACGAGGCAGGTGCTCCCATCCCCGTTCCTGGTGGCTCACACACATGGCAGTCACTATCCCAGGCCTCGGACAGGGACAGTGCCCTCCTCCCCCCACAGACATGCCCTCCTGGGCAGCCGGGAGGGCAGTGCTGGCCAGGCCCGGCGCTCCTGCCGGCCGCTGGCTAATGAGGCCGCATCTGGATCTCATTAGCCGTGGAGTCTCCGCAAGCCGGGGCCGCCTTTATCGTCCACAGGCCAGAGTCCAGACGGGAGAAAATTGTCTGCGACACGCTCTGCTTCCTGGGGAGCTGGTGGGCGTGTGGGGATGGGGTGTGGGAGCGGGGAAAGGAGATAGTCACAGGAGCCTCAGTGAGCCCCTCAGGCACCCTCTGCTCACACCCAGGAAACCCACTCTGTAACTCACAGTCTTCCGGCTCCCTATAAGGTGCCAGGAATTGCTGGGCTCTCTCAATGCTTGGTTGTTTCAAAACACATTGTGAAAACGGTTTTTAGCTAAACCTGGAGTGAAAAGGGTGGGTTTCCTTCTGTTCCTTAGAACCTTCTAGATGGGTAGTTCTCAAACTCCAGTGCCGTCAGAAGCACCGAGCGGGCGTGTTAACGTGCAGATCGCTGGGCCCCAGTCCAGAGTTTCTGATGCCGGGTCTGGGTCTGGGCCCAGGAACCTGCATTTCTAGCAAGCTCCAAGGTGATGCACCTGTGGCTGGTCTGGGCACCCCACTCTGAGAGCCTCTGCTCTGGCTTAACAGTCCCCAGTTTGGCTGCACACAGAAATCACCTGCGAGCTTTGTGCGTGTTGTTGCCTGGATCGCATGCTCAGACGTCTAGTTGGGAGCTGGGATCTCTCTGGGGCTTCAGGAGGGTTACAAGACCCCAGGTGAGCCTAGCACGCTGCCGGCGACCCACTGCGGATTCATTCCCATCCAGGTATGTCTTGGCAGGCCAGGTATGGTGCTGGGTTATCAGCTGTGGGCACTCCAGGACTGGTCTCAAGGCCTGATTGACACATCTCCCAAACAGAACATTAATCATAATAATGACAGGTAAAATCATTAGGCACTTACTATGTCCTGGCACTTTTTGGTTGTTTTACATAGATAAACTAACTCATTTTACTTGTCTCAGCACTGCTAGGGAGCAAAGGCCATTTTTATCCCCACTTTAGAGATGGGACCACTGCGGTGGAGAGAGACGTTACGTAACTTGCCCCAGGTTGCACGGCGGCTGAGATGGAGCCCAGACCGGCCTTGATGCCACGGCATCCCTGCTCCAGGCCTGGGGAGGGGGCTCCCCAGAGACTGTAGATTTCTCCTTAGGGTCGTGGCAGGATGGCCAGCTGCAGTGCCCCCGGCAGCCAGTGGTTCAAGCCGGGGCAGAAAGATCCGCAGAGACCATGTTATTTCCACCAAAGCAAAGCATTCCTCCATCACTGCCATTCATAAGCTTTAGGGGCTCATTAAGCCAGCACAACCCGCCCAAACCTGAACACAGGGAGGAAATAAAGCCACGCCCTAAAGGCAAGGACATCCCTTCCCAGTCAAGTATCTCGAAGTAAGTTTAAAAAGCTGTGGGGCCCTCACGATGGGCTAAAAATCCAGCTTCTGCCTTTTGACGCTGACTGCGTTCCCTCCTGCGCCGTCCGCCCCCTGCCAGCTCCCACCGCGCCCCAACACTCAGAGCCACAGGCAGACGCGCTTGCATCGTGTGCAGCGGAGGTCAGCAGCCGCTGGGGAGGACCTGGGGGCGAGCTCGCGGACAGGACGGCGTGCGGCTCTTCTGGTCACCCTGAAATTCCTATCTGAGGATGACAACAACTGGAGAAAGAAAATATTATAAACGCGGATCAATAGGATCGTGAAGGGGTTGGCAGGCTGTGCCAGTTTCGGATCGAGGCCCCGAGACTCAGGACTGTGGCCGATCCCCCCGCCGCTGCCCAGCGCCTGTGCCCCCTGGTCTCCGGGCTCCTGGCTCCCTCTCACGCGAGCGCGGCAGGACTGCGCCTCTCGCTCTCCTGGAGGGTGTCAGGGTCCTGCGGGCAGGGCTCTGGCTGGTTTGCCCCTGGTGGCAGGGAGGAAGGAGGGGCTGCCGGGGATGCCAGCCTGCGGATCCTCAGTCCCGGTGGTGACCCGAGGCATCCCGAGACACTCAGAATATGGCTCAGACCCTTTGAGAGTCATTTCGGGGAAAAAAATTCCATAAAAATGGTTGAAATGAAAAACGTTTTGTTGATTAAAGCGGCACAGATAATGTGGGGCCCTGATCAGGGGGCTCGCTTAGCTACGGTGTGGCCGCAGACAGTTTTGCTGTCTAGGAAGCTGACCACCAGGCCTGGCGGCCCGGTTTGCACTCTGTTTGTAAGTTGGGTGCTGAATCTGGCATGCGGTTTTTGACAGGAAAAAGACCCAATGCCCTCATTTTTGATGTCGGCCATTCTCCCTCTCCCACCTCCCTGCCTCCCTCTCTCTCTTTCTCTCCCGTCCTCTCTGCTTCTCCCTAGGACGGCTCTGTAGTTCTTATCTGAACAGAAGGGGCTTCTGCTGTGATCTGCCTTGATTTATGGGGGCAGGACCACGTCACCCCAGCACGTATCTCATCCATAGCCACGAATACCAGCCCGCACCCTTTCCCGAGGTTAGAAGCAGAGTGTGAAGGGAGCAGTACTCCTCCTTGGCTGGAGGTTATGCAGCAGATCTTAGTGAGGAGAAAGAATAAAAGCATTATCCATCTAGCAGCATCAAATTGGGAATTTCCTCTGTGTATTTAAAAACATATTCTGAGGTCATGACCCTCTTGGGGGTTCCTATTTTTCTTTGCCAGCCCCATATGTGCAATTGAAGCCTGAATCTGGACTGGAGACTGGAGACCCAGGGGCCCCTTTCTCACGCACTCGGCCCACCTCCTGCCCTTTAGTCCCTCTCCCCTCCTCTCCAGGCACCCCCCTCTCTGTGTTCTCCGCTTCCACTCGGATTCGGTTGCCTGCTTCTTTTGGTGGCTAAATGGAGAAGCCAGCATGCACCGAGCGCACCATTCTGGGGCGGCCTGGTGCATGGAAGCCTCACCAGCTATAGGCGTCGGGCATGTTGGTCATCCTCATTTTGCAAATGAGGAAAATGAGACACATGAGTCTTGTCATGCAGCCGGAATATGACCTCGGGCCCTGGAAGTGGCACCTGTGGGGCGTGAAGGGGAGGTGAGGCAAGCATGGGGTCCGCGCAACAGCCTTCAGAGCTGGCACTGTCCTCAGAGAGCCTCCTGCCCGACGGCCTCCCGTGACAGGGGGAGATGGCAGGCAGCCAGGCCCCATGGCCCCGTCTGAATCCTCGCTCCCTGGCCGTGCCCCCGGGGCCCCTCAGCTGGGCCTCCCATGCTCCGTCTGGCATCTACAATCCAGTTGTCCAGGGTGACAGTCAGAGCTGCAGGACTGCAGGCCTCAGAAGTGACCTGTCCTCCAGGCTTGGGCCACCACCGATTCCTGGCCTCTGACTGCTCTTCTACAGGTGCAGATGGACAGGATGGCTGGTGGCAATCCCTGGGGCCCGACTGCAGGGTACAGGGGAGGGGCCTCCCTGTCATGGGAGCAAGGGGACCTCCTGGGGGGTGGCCAGGAACTGCCACTTGGCCATGTTTGGCTCGGGGAGGGGCACACTGGGAGCATCGGGCCCCGAGCCCTGTGGATCCGGGACCTCCTCTGCCTTGGCCACCTAGGCGCGTGCCTGTCCCTCCCCTCCCCTCCATTCCCGCGGTCACCCCAGGTTTCAGGCCCTGCCCAAACTGACTCTAACCAATGCCACGTTTCCAGATGGTTCTCCAACCCTGCCTCCCTCATCCATTGCACCACACAGGGCCTCCCGGCTGCTCAGGGTGCCTGGAAGCCAACCTCTTCCCACCATATCAATAGAGTGAGAAGGAAGGTGAGGTGAGGGGCCTCTGCAGGGGCTCCCGGGCTGCCTGTGGCCCACCCTGCCCTGTGCCCCTTAGCTCGGTCATGGCAGGCAATCCTCCGGCGTTGGGTGGGAATGCTAACCCTGGCCCCTTCGTGGGGCTGCTCGAGGATCAGATGAGACAGAAAGTGTCTAGAAAGTGCCTGATATGAGGACATTCTAAAGGGCCAGCTCTGATTATTGCTGTTCAAGAGAGTGAGTTCTCTGGCTGGAGGGATATTTTTCACACTCTTGAATGGGAGAAGCAAGATGCTGAGACCAGAATCTGATCCAACCCTGTCTGTACAAAGGGCAGAGAGAGGCCTGTGTGTGTGTGCACCTCATTAGATGTGGGAAGACTAGATGCCAGGCTGGTGCTGGCTGCCTGGATGGTGGGCTTGGGAGGGAGAGAGCAGAGGAAAGCCTCCTCTTCCAGGAAGTCTTCCTGGATGCTCCCCCAGCCACCAGTACTCTAGCCTTCCTCAGAACATCACAGCTGTCCATACCCACCCCCTCGTGTCCTGTACGTCTGTATGCCAGTGGGATCTTCCCCACAGGGCGTGTGGCCCAAATGGTACTTAGTGCAGCAACTGCACAGGAGCAGCTCCACCAAAGTTTGTTGAGTGAACAGATGGGGGAGGGAGAGCTGGGGGCGGGGAAGCTCCCCCGGTTCTCTCAGTCACAGCCGTCCTCACCAAAGATGCTCCTGGGAGAGGACTTTCTGCTGCCACGTCCTCCATGCCCCAGTTTTCCTGCCCAGAAACCCCCCTACCTCTCTGAGAAGGAAGCAGGGGCATAATCGTCCTTCCAGTGAGCTGGGGAGCTGCGTGAGGACTCAGAAACGTGAGCCTAGAGTGAGCACGTGACCTGCCAATTCACTCCGAGCATCTGCCCAAGAGAAATGCAAACCCTTGTCCACGCAAACACCGATTGCACATGCGCACGGCACACGAGCCACAGCGGCCGACAGGGGGACACAGCCCAAGTGCCCATGAGCTGACGAATGGATGAATAAAACGGAGTCCAGCCACACTGGGACTATTACTCTGCCATGAAAAGGAGCGCAGGACTGACACACGCTCCAGCACAGAGGAGCCCTGGGGACACGCTGAGTGGAGGGGGCCAGATGCGGAAGTCCACACAGCATGTGGTTCGTGTGTATGAAATGAGCGGAGCAGGTAAGTCCACAGAAAGAGAGCAGATTCGTGGTTGCTAATGAGGCGTCCTGAGAGGGGGGCTGGTCTCCCCGTCACACCCAGAGTCCTTGCTCTGCACCTGCAAGAGGAGACGCACTGTGGGGGGTAGCTGGGCCCCGGGTCCTCCTGCCCCAGGGGAAGGCAGCTGCTCAGAAACCGTGCTTCCTACCCTTCCTGCATGTTGTGGTCACAGGGTATTCGCAGCACCCCAAAGGCCAGGTTGCACCCTGGAGAGAGGTCTGAGGTGGGGCCCAGCTGCCTTAGAGGGCCCTGCAGCTTCCTCGGGGACCTGCAGGGCGGACATCATGCTCTGAAAACACGAGTGTAACTGAGGAGGTTGGGTATGACAGGGCCATTACTTCCACATCCACAAAATGCTGGTAGGCTTTTTCTTGGAATAGAAAGCATGTTAAGCAGCCATATTTAAATTACTTTGAACAGTAATGTCTTTCCTTAAATAGAATCACTTTAAACATCTTACCTGTCATGTGGCACTTACACATGCTTACTGGTGCTAGGAGCTACTGTTCTCAACATTTTATGTATGTTGGCATTTAAACTTTGCAGCCACTAGCTGAAATAAACCCCCTCACTGGTCGCGTTTTACACAGGGGTACAGTGGCCAGGGGAGGCAGGCTGCCGAGACCCCGCAGCTGGCCGGGGGTGGGGTGGGCTCAGCACGAGTGCTCAACCACCACACCCAGATCCCTGGGCCCTGGTGGCTGCACCTAAACAGTGTGACGTGCCAAAGCGCTGGTTGTATCTCCCCATTCACATTTTAAAAAGTCAATGTGTAACTATGGAAACAAGCAGGTGTCCCCTCGTGCCTCGGAAATCACCCTGCACGCTGACGGAAGCAGACAGCTCGCTCTGTAGGAAATTTGGTGGCAGAGAAAGAACATCTTCAGAATCTACTTTACATTTGAATTCCAGCCGGAGACGTTGGCAAAGGCTTGTCACCTCCTGGGCCCCAGGGTCCCAAACTTCAGAGACAGGCAGAGACGAGGGCACAGGTGGGAGGGACAAGACAGGTCTCCACAGAGCCCGAGTCTAAGCTGCAGGCTATGGACCTTGCAAGCCCTTTAACCTGGGCATCCCTCGGAGCCAGCGGGTGTAGGGTTGGTCTGTAAATAGGGCCAAAGGAGGCCTGAAGCAATTTGGTGGAATTGTAACCTTCTCTCCTCCAAAGAATCTCAGTGGCAATAAACTCTGGTGGCAGATTGCGGGTTCTCAGTGTGGATTTATGACCAAATCATACAAGCGTGTCTGCTTCTCCACTTCCCGCCCTGCCACGGCCCAGCCCTGGGCTGATGGGCGGCCTGGCAGCTGCCTCAGCAAGTCACAAGGGGTCCGTGCCTCCCAAGGTAAGGGTGGATGTTTACATAATAAGATGAAATCAAATTAGAGGTCTATGGAAACAAAATTAGATGGGCATCTAAATGTGGAGAATAAACCACTAAAACTCTTAAGTGGAAACTACAGGAAAGTGACTTCCTGATGCTGGAGTCGGGAGAGCTCTCTGACATGAACACCACAAACCTTAAAGGGGTTTAGTAAATTTGATGACTACATTGAAATTAAAACATGAAATTCTCTTGTCCTTAACAAACACACCATCAACAAAATGTGGCAGGGGGTGAAGGCACCGACCAGAAGAAAATGTTTTCATCCTAAATGGCTGCTCCCGGCTTTGCGTCACCTCACGGCAGCCGGGTGCGAGCTCACACTTCGCCGGCCTCTGTTTCTCATCTAGACATTGTCATAGGGTTATAGGAGAGGAATGGGCAGTGTGCTTAAAACAGCGCCTAAAGCATGGACGGCACTAGGGTTTGCCAGTATTGTGACTCTCCAAGTTGGTAAAAAATATTTTTAAACAAGTCGATACATAGTAAACGACACCCTCAAAGAAAAGTACACGAGGTTATGAACAGGCAACTCTCAGATGAAGCCAAATGTTGCCATACTGAAAAGGGGGTTTTCTCACCAATAACTAGGAACATGGTAATTTAAACAGCGAGATAACTTTTCAGACTCATTGTATTGATGAAACTTAGAAGTTCGGCAACGCCAGATCTCCCAGGACACTGCGCAGCAGGAAGCACGTCTACTGTGGTGAGAAATCCCTCCAAGCACTCTCGTTCCACAGAGTTTGGTACTAGCTGGTAACACTGAAGGTGAGTTGCGCCTTGATTCACTTCCATCCCTGGAGAAATTCTTGTGAACATGCATTTCACGTGCTTGGACGTGCCCAGGAGAGTGTTCCTAGCATCACTGACAGTCGGGGCTGCTGACAACACAGTGTTCCACGAGGCAAATGAGCAGAAGTGTCCCTGGTCATCCTGCTCATGGCAGGAAAGCAAAACAGCTCACCTGCAGAGAGCTTTGCATCCACATCTGCAGACTCCAAGAGCGGACTTCGGAGCAAACTTAAAAAATTCCAAAAGGGAATATCAATAGGATGCTTTAAAAACCTGTTAAAAAACACAAAATAAAGCTGTAGGTTGTTCTTGGATACATGTGATGGTAAAGATGACAGAACTCCTGGGGATGATATGTTAGCAGGGCCTGGGGAGGGACAACCCCAAGGGGTGGGGACACCAGGGGCTTCAGAGGGGCTGGAATGCTCTCTTAAAACGTAAGGAATCGGAAGCTGCTATGGGAACTTCTAGGGTATGCACTTTGATTGATTCTTACCATCCTCACTGTGGCGCGGCACTCACATCCGCAGGGACGACATTCCCACATCTTCCACCGACATGAGGGTGAGTATGGGTGATGGGCTGGGGGCTGAGCTCTGCGCTGCACTGGCCAAGCCTTTGTGCCCACCCCAGCTGGTGTGTGTGTGGGGTGGCCCCTCCCTGCTCAGACCTCGGCCAAGTGCTGGTGGTCAAGGTGGGTGGGGGTGGCGGAGCAGGCGGCCACCAACCTGGAAGGCGGCCGTGTTCTCCCAGAAATGGTCTCCAATGGAGCGTAAATGGCCAAATATTAGCCTGCCACATAACAGGGGATGAGAAAATGTCGGTCTGTTTCTTGTATTTGATGCAGAAAAACTATTTAAATCTATGAAATTTCAAAAAAAAGGCTGTGTGTGTTGGTGGGGAGGGAAGGGGGGCCGCTCAGTGGAGGGCGCATGTGTCTGACGGCCAGACTTCTGTACGTCGCCTTATTGTGGTTGTTTGAATTCTTTCCAAATGGGCCTTTCTTTCCTTTTTTCTCCCCACCCCCCCACCCCCCCCTGCACAGAAAAGGGCCCCTTTTTCATATTTTACATGTTGTGATTTCACTGAGCCCTTCCAATTGGTCGTCAACAGTTCATTTGTGCCAGGACCTTCTGTAAACTCTGCACGCGGGGCTCCAGGCCTGACCACCCACCGAAACAGGCTGTCTAAACAGCGTGTGTCTGGGCCTCAGACACAGCAAGTGAGTTAAAGATGGATCCCGTCCAAGGATTGTTTTTTCCCTCCAGGCAGATGTGGGGGTTGGGCGGGAGACCCTGGTAGCACCAGGGCCTGCTCAGATGTGGCCTTTTGAAGTTGGAGGGAAATGGCCCCTGTATTTTGTCTTTTTCCCTGTGGTTTACCTTTAGCTTAGAAGGATCCTTCTCCCCCTTCTTACCTGAGGAGTGGGGTCGGTCTCTGCGTCAGCAGCAGGACCTCCTTCCAACGCACCCCAATGCCCATGACCAGGGTTTGACACCCCCTCCACCCCAACTCCTCATTTCCCAGGCTAGCACCCCCAAGGTACAGCTCTCTGTGGGTCCTGAGTGGTCCTCGGCCTGTGGGCGGCAACACAGGAAGCTGCCTGCTGGTATAGAGGCAGCCCCAGCACGTGCCAAGGCCCTGAGGCCAGTGACAACACATGATCCCACTCAACCCTCACGGCAGCCACTGCCACCATAGTGCCTACTTTGCAAAGGACGAGGAGTGAAGAGTGGGCATGGAGACACTCTTTGGTTGATGTGACTTATACATGGTGGAGATTAGGCTCCAGTTGCGTCTGACTCGGGGACTGTGTCCTGTACTTGTCACAGAGTTTCTCCTGACTGATCCTGTTCTCCATTCTGCCCCAAACACAGAGAAAGTGGCTCACGAGCATTTCCAGTGGGATTGCTGTGCATGTGTGTGTGTGCGCACGTGTGTGTGGGTGTGTGCATGTGCACACATCTTTATTAAGGTAATTAATTCATAGGTGAGGTAAGGGACTATCATATAATTCATTCATTTAAAGTGTATAATTCAACAGGTTTTAGTATATTCACAGAATTCTACAACCATCACCACAATCCATTTTGAAATACCTTCCATCACCTCAAAAAGAAACTCCCCACGTTAGCAGCTACCCACTCCTTTCCCCTTCCTCCCCCCTGGATAACCACTAATCTACTTTGTCTCTATGGATTTACTGTTGGGCACATTTCATATAAACGGAATCATACACTATGTGGCCATTTGTGTCCGGCTTGCTTCTCTCAGCATAATGTCTTAAGGTTCATCCACATTGCAGCCTATGTTAGAACATCATTCCTTTTCATGGCCGAGTCATATTCCACGGTGAGGATGGACCACATGGGTTTATCTGTTCATCAGCTGATGGCCATTAGGGGTGTTTCCACTGTTGGCTATTATAAATAATGCTGCTATGAGCATTCGTGGGCAAGCTTTTGTGTGAACATGTGTCTTCATTTCTTTTGGGTGTATGTACTTAAGAGTGTATATTGCTGGCTCATTTGGTAGCTCTATGCTTAACTTAAAAAATATTTTTATTTTTTCATTGGAATAAAGTTGATATACAGTATTATATTGGTTTGAGGCATATAGTGACTATATAGCTATATACATTACTAGATGTTTGCCACGGTAAGTGAATTACCCCATTACCATACCAAGATATGACAATATTATTGGTTATATTCTCTATGTTATATTTCTATTCCTATGTTGACCTTATTGTACAATTTGCAGTTTGTACCTCTTTATCCCCTTCACCTACTTCACACATTCCCGCCCCCCTCCATACTTATGGGTTTATTTCTTTTTTGTTTGTTTTGTTTTTTTAGATTCTAGAAAT